>NW_015119582.1:0-2721 GCF_001443285.1 Poecilia latipinna
AGTATTATTGTGATTTTTAGTTTAAAGTGTTTTCTTCCTTATGCGTGTATAAACTGACCTGGAGGTTACGACTGACTGTTTCATCTTCATGTGAGACAGTTAACTCTGTGTTTCCCAGACCTTAATTCTTATCAACCAGAATACCTCCTAACTGCCTGTGAGCAGTCGTATTTTGTCTCTTGTTTATCCTCCCTCTTTGTTGACAGTTTGACCTAGAGCTGAACTGGGCTCAGATCGTAGATCAGATATCACACCTGGAACTGAGTTGCTGGTTTGTTTAGGTTAGAAGTTTTACGACCTTTGTTGTTTTTTTCTGGCTGTTCTGCTTGACAATAAAACAGGGGCTCGCGTGGAAGGAGATCAGAACTCTCTGTGAACGGCCTGGAGAGGTTGTTGATGGAGAGTTCTCCTTTTGCAAAAGCTTTGTCTATAAAATTCATATACGTTGTCTGTGGTCTTTTTATATAGGTTCGAGAAAAAGTACCTATCAGTACCCACTCCTGTGTTTTCTTCTTTCAATTTTTTAAAGTGCTAACCTAAAAACTCTAGTTTGTTCAACTCTCAGTGGACTGACAAAATTAATAAAAAGTTAACATAAGTTACTTGTAAGTTTATCTTTCACCAATACACATTTTTGATTCAAAATCTAGAACTCACAAAATTTATTTGACTTAAAGAGTAGAAGATAGTAGACACAACTAAATGTGGCTCAAATGTTTTAGAGTGTGCTCACATTACCTCTGGTGCTTGTACCTACTTCAAAAAGTTGCCTGTTCTGAAACAGATACCTGCATATTTTAAATATTAGTTTCAAGTTCCTTCATCGCCTCGCAACACTTGCACCACATTTAAGGCATTTATCAAATAGGCCACGTTATTGTGAAATAGAGCTTTTGTAGAACTGAGAAAAAAGATAGCATGACAATTTCTGTTTGCTAAAAGAATTATCAAGCAATAATCTAATGTCTTATATTGTTTAGTTGGCAGTAAAAAGCAAAGTAGGCCGTTCTTTTATTGCTCATCACATTACACAACACAATGTGGCCACTAAGTTGCTAAGGAAGGAAGTGAGGTATTAGACATGTCAAACTTTGTTTCATGAAGTTGTTAGTTTTACAAAACATCCACCTGGTTTGATAACATAAAAATAAGCATTTGTGTTAAAATATTATTTATATTTTAACACAAATAAATCAATTAGTACATTACGGTACATTAGTATCGTTATGTACTAATTAATGTTCCCTGTTTCGTTATACATATACTCTACTTTTTAAGAGTGATCAGGATTATAAATATTTTTTCTTCCACTTCAAAAATGAAATGTTTTTTGGTCTGACTCAGATAATTTGGACATCCACAAGTGTGGAATTTGCATTGTTAGTATAGGAAAGTGAACAATACTGAGAAGAGAAACAAAACAAAAAACAATAAAAAAGGATAAAGTACAATATACACAGTACAGTATAAAATTACACTATAAAATTTCTCAAATTGTACATTTTATCCTGTAATAATAATAATAATAATAATAATAATAATAATGTAAAAGATCTGGTTCATGTCCAGGTAATTCACACTCACCTTTCACACACACATGCACACGCACGCACACACACACACACACACACACACAGACACACACATACACACACACACACACACACACACACACACACACACACACACACACACACACACTACAATAAAACTGTGACAATCAAACAGAATACTAGGAAGTGTTTAGCTTGAGCAAACAAAAGAGAAGCCCCTCTAATACATCAAACCGCTTTATGTGAGGCTGCACTGGTTAACATGAGGATGTCAGTTATGCTAACCACAGAAAACAGACAAAGATGTAAAAGCAGATTTCTTTTGCACTCTAACTACTTATACTTTCAACTAAACACAAATCATACCCAATATAAATTGATAAACCAAAACCAAATCATGTTCTGAAAAAAAAGAGCAGAACAGCGTGCACCCATTGCCACAGGTGAAAAAGTTAAAGGGGAAATGAGTGTTTAGAAGAAGTTCAAACAAGAACAGGAAGAGAGCCGGAAAAAAAAAATAGCCAAAGAAATGAGAATACAAAGGCAGAAGTGCAGTTAGTTGGTTTCAGTGTCAGGGGAGAGAATGCAACAGCACTTCTCCGAAACAAATGTCAAGCAGTTTTTCAGCTGACAATTAAAAGGGAGTAAGAGATTTTTGAAAAGAAGCAAATTTTTGTAAAGCAAGTCAATCACTGGATTTTCATTGCAGCTTTAAAATGAGGTAAGTTATGTTATAATAAATGTGACAATGTTACTTAAAGTTCTACTATCTGAAATCTCTACAAAACTCTACAAAATTGAAGTATAGACTAATTAGTTTCTGAACAGTAAAAAAACCCAAAACTTTATTATACATGACTCTTTTTAGCCATGTAAATATCATAAAAAGATAATTTGTACAATTTTTTTTATAACTTTAAAGAAAAGGAAACTAAACACTTCCTGTGTTCTGTCTACATTTCCTGCCTTCCATTGCATCTCAACCTCATGTCAGGTATTTTACTTTCGCAGTTAGAGAGAATGAAAGGTAGCAGTGCAATAAAGCAAAACTGGCTTATTTTTCTTACATCTCATAGCAGCAAACCTTGAACAGAAAAAAAATCCAGTCTACCATAAAAGGAAATGGACCGAGGACCGAACACAGGAAGTGGTCAAAGATAAAACCTGT
>NW_015119583.1:0-2721 GCF_001443285.1 Poecilia latipinna
ACCTTCCTAATATTTCCCTTTTTTTTTAAAAGCCTTTTGGACCAAAGCCCCCCCCCCCCCCCCGGCTCCCCCTCTGTATAATACTGGCAATTATAGATGCATATAATTGACTATATGAAACCTTTAATTAAAACTTAAATTGGGATCATATTATGTTAAAGACTTCCATCAGTTGATTTTTTCCCAATATTTTAGGAATTGACTTAATCAGACAACACATGGAAGAACCTACCCTACAGCCAGAGCCCAACCGATCCAGTTTGTCCGATGATGATGAAGTCACTTGTTCTCTGCCCTACAGTCAGATCAAGGACAAGCTGGTGTCAAGCAACTAGATGGATACTTGGCCTGTTCAGCTGATAACATGGACTTACTGAAATTGTTCCTAGTGGTAAGCATACTTGTTTTGAAGCTGAACACTCCTCTGCCAGCCTCACCAGGTAGACAGCAAAAGACTCTTCGACATTGCGAGATTTGTGGAAAGATTTCCTTTGAAGCAATTGAGGACGTGAACCTGGACGCCAGATTCTGGCAGGTTAAACGTAACCAGGTGTTGGGCAAGGTTTGTCTTCAGTCCTAGAAGAGCGAGGCTGAATTCATGCAACTGAAGTTCTGAAGTTTCTTTTGTTATTGATATTGCAGATAATAAATGTTCTTTTGGAAATTCTCTTCACTTTTACTCAATACTTTGACTTTAAGTACATTTTATATGAGAAATTTACTTTTGACGTTAAATACCTGATACTTTAAGACTTTTACTCAAGTAATATTTTTTAAAGATCCTTCAACTTTTACCAAAGGAATTTTTATGGTACAATACTTGTACTGTCACATCCGCATCACTTTGAGGCGCTTTATACAACATTGGTGTAAAGTTGCATTGAACTGATGTCTTTCAACTTCCCAAGCTGCAATTTCTTTCCCAGAAGCACAAAAACCTGAGTATAGGTGAATTTTTCTAAAATAATTTAGCTACATTCCAAAGAAAAATTGACAAATTTTGAACACTAAGCCCAACGTATTTCTTATCCGTTAATTGACAGGTCTTGGATGATGCTAGATGCATACATTTCATCAAATTAGATGCTATAAATTGTATCTTTCTTTATGTATTATTTATTAAATGTTTGAATAAAGAAGTAATTTGTGTCCAGCGGCTAATAGGAGGAGATTGCCATCGTTGGTTGTTCTTCATTCACTAATTTCTCTTCATTAGCAGAGAGTGTCCTGAGTGACTTGTGTCCTTTCGCCCTCTAGTTTCTGGTTGCAGCCTCGGAAGGCAAGTAAACATCCCCATCGGCACTTGAGAAAAGAACCGAGTGGAATTAGAGAGGTGAGTGAAAGTCAAACATGCACTAGCCGCTCTCGTCTGGCGAAGAGATACTAGCCTGAACAAATTAGTTGGAAAAAGATGGTGCGCTCTGGGATTGGTTAGAGAAACACCAGAAAGATGAAAGGAAAAGAGAAGAAGCAGAGAGGCAAAAGACAATATAAATTTCTTTTTCTTTTTTTTCTAAAGCTCTTTAAGTAGGACAACCAGCAGCGAAGGCACTATTAAATAAATGAACCCAATTCCCCTGTTCCCCTTAAAGGGGGCAAATTGCCAAGCCTGTTGTTGCTGCTTTAGGGAAATCTATTGATTAGGTACATCAAGGTGAACTCTCAGAGAAATTACAAGCTGGGCTTAAGTGGATTGTAGCTTGTGAGATGTGAAAATGTGGGAAGCAAAAGAAAGTCACTAACGAGCTTCATGACCTGGATGATCTCTTTGTCTTCATTGGCCAAAATCTCTGGCTGCTCACCAGGACACTCTGAATTACCTTCCCTTTGCTGCAACAATAGCCAATTTGCCATCGGTGTTTGACGGGAAACAGTCGGCTGTCTGGTTCCGGGAAAACTGATTGACATTCAGACAAGTGCAGCGAGCTGTGCAGCCCCGTCTCTGCAGTTTTTCCCCCTTTGATTCTTGGCTGAAGAGGCGTCACGCTGTGACTTTGCAGCAGAACTCTCCCGTCCAGCAGATCTCCGTCCGCTCGGGCCGCCCTCTAACAGAGCTCTCTCCGTAACATTGTCACATTGTGTACAAGCAGCAGTCCTGCAGGTGATCCAGAGAATCTACTGAGACTTCAGAGGTTCAGCCGCAGTAATTACAGAGCGGGGAGCCCGCATGGTTCTGAGATGCGTGCACAGGTCGAACCTCTGGGCTGTTTTACTGTGTCTGCTTCCACCAGATAGACTCAGTTACATGCTGGGTTAGGACAGCCCTAAGCCTTAATTTCCAATGTACATCAAAGTGGCTTGTGCATAAATACCTGCCCACTGCAAACATATGGATGGTTTGAAAAATAGAGTTTTGCATAAATCACTGAGACATTTTTGGGATTGAAGTGGTTTTGTGAGCGTAGAAGTCCATTTTCTTCTAGCTCGTCCTCCTTTTGGACTAACTTATCTAGATTTTTATTGATTGAAGATATTTAAAGCTACAGTATATAACTTTAATGAAAAATATTTTTACATATTTGTTAAAACTGTCACTATGTCGTAACACTATGAGACTGATAATCTGTGAAAAACATCAAGCTGGGGGCGCTGTGGTGGTGCAGGGCTACAGCACAACTCGTGTATGGAGGCCTTAGTCTTTGACTTGGCCGTCACAGGTTTGATTCCTGGGCTGATGACCTTTTCCACATATCTTCCTCTTTTCTCATTACCCACTTTCCT
>NW_015119584.1:0-2714 GCF_001443285.1 Poecilia latipinna
CAGCATTGATTCAAATGTTTCATGAAACACAAACTATCACTGACAAGGGAAGGCAGGGTGTCCAAAGGGAGGTTCAGGGGCCTTTAGTGGACCCTTGAATGTTTCCTTACTGCGACAATATTACCAAAAACACCTTTTACATGTTAGGAACATCTTTTAATCTTTTGATAAACAAGGTTGTTGCATTTGTTTATATTTCTTAGTGAACTGAATCACATTTATCCAGTGACTTTCACTCAAAAGCAGACTGAGTCACACCTAAATCTCAATTAAATCATCAAACTTGAATAAAGCTGCAAACCGTTTCAAAGAAACAGTGATCCAAAACTTTTTCCTTTAGTTGAGGATGGACAGAATTTATTTTGTTTATGCAACGAGATAAAATAATTAGTAAAACTACAAAATGTACTGAAATAATAAATAAATAATATTTAATTGTCCTATTTTGCGTCTGAGTCACCTTTCATCTCCTCTCACACCAGGTGTCTGTTTGTTTGCTGCTTTGAATGGTTGCTGTGCTTCGCTGCTCCTGGATCAGTTTAAAGTGAAACTCAGAGAAGCTCCTCTGCAGTCTGACGGTCAGATTTTCCTCAGCTATGATGTTTCTGAGTCCACTGTTGATCACGCTGCTGCTTCAGCTGCCAGGTGAGGAACGACCAGCTTCTGCTTTCACTTGTTCTCAGATGAAACACAGTCACATGTTTTCTACTGTTTCCATCCTGCAGGATCAGACGGTAATCCCTCTGTGACTCAGTCTCCAGCAGTGAAGTCAGCTGCGTTGGGGGAGACGGTCTCTCTGAGCTGCTCAGCCAGTGCAGGAGTTGATGATGATCTGAGTTGGTACCAGCAGAAACCTGGACAGCCTCCCAAACTGTTATTTTATAAAATCAGCAGCCGTCAATCTGATACTCCCAGTCATTTCAGCAGCAGTGGATCAGAGCCTCAGTTCACTCTGACAGTCAGTGGAGTTCAGGCTGATGATGCTGGAGATTATTACTGTATGGGAGTGCATAGTGGCCCGGTGTTCACACAGTGATTTATAGTCGTACAAAAACCTCCTTCAGTCTGACCACAGACTGTACAGCAGCTGTGAGTTTCTGCTGCAGACTGGAACATGGATACGGTCCAGTGAAGTTCACTCTGTAGTGCTAATGGAAGAAACTAACAAAGTATTTATTTATTGAAAATAAAGATCAACATTAAAGTGAGTTTTAAATAAACTCAGAGTTAAATATGTGACATTAGCATGACTTATGTTCATCAGAAATCATTTTACATCTCGTGAGAGTGAAGTCTCATAGAAAATTGTATTTGATTGCTATAAAAACACTACTTAGTACAGCATACAGTTTGAGGTGAACAAAACATTTATTAAACATCAGTAATCAAACTGATTGCATATTGGTTTGATTAATTAAAGTGTCGGGATAAATTAATATCATCAACATGTCAGATGTCATTTCCCTGAACTATAACAGGAACAATCACTGTATGAGTTTTTAATGCAACATATTTCACTCAGTGACAAACATCTGATACTATAACTAAAGTTGAACACCATTTTTTTAAAAATGTTGATGAAATCTATAATATTTAATAAAATTTTCATCTTGAATAATTTATAATGTCAGAAATTGTTTGTTCTCATCTGAACAATCCAGAACCGACATGATTTTCATAGCTGCAGAGATCTATACATTTTGTTTCAAATATTGCAAACAGTGTTTAAAAGTAAAACTGTCTGCTTTTATTTCCCATGTTGTTAAATGACCTTAATGACCATTATTTAAAGTGCCACTCTTGATAAAATCAAGTTTCTTCTTCTTTGTCATGACAGTAATGAAACTCTCTCCATTATAATGTATCAGAGCAAGCTTTATTAAAACACACAGCAAATGAATCCCACTCACATCCAGCTGCTGAGCTTCACACATTAGTCTAAGTTGTTGAACGTTTCTCAGCGGTTTAGTTGAGCGTCACACAAGCTTTAGTTTGCCTTCATCCAGACTCCTGTTGCTGAGAGCAGCAGGTGTTTCTCCTGCTGCTCTCCCACTAAGAGCTCCTGCTCTGGGCCTCATTCAGCCTCTCTGGCCCTCACACTGGCTCCTCCGGATGCTCTGGACCTGGCTGTGGCCCTGATGGGCCACCCTGCAGGAGTACTGCTCTCCTTTCATCCACTTCTCCTGGCTCAGGCTTAAGGTGCTGCTGCTGCCGTAGCGTCCGCTCTTCTCCTCCTCCGAGCTGCTCCGGACCCCGTCTGTCACCGCCGTGCCGTCCACCTCCCAGCTCACCTGGGCTCCCTGAGGAGAGTAGCCGCTCAGCAGGCAGAGCAGCGTGGCCGAGCCCCCAGAGAGCTGCTCAGAGGAGGGGGGCAGCAGAGAGACTGAGGGTGGGACCGCGGGGCCGGCTGGAGGGGAGAGCAGAGACACGAGGAGCAGATCAACGTCTGCTGGTCAGGACACACACATATCACAGTGGACTATAATATAATAACACTGAGGAGACGGATGGTTTAGAGGCTGGATTCATTCATCCATGTTTACTTCACTTTCAGCTTTTTATTCAAATCTTCTGGAGCTTCCAGAGAAAAACACATCAGAGCTGAAATGTTCTGACTTCGACTCGTCAGGAATAAAAGGAGCAACATGAAATATCAATGTGAATAAAACAACATTTACTGTAAATATGTTGGTTCTGTAAAGATTTGCTTCATG
>NW_015119585.1:0-2708 GCF_001443285.1 Poecilia latipinna
CACACAGTAAAAAACGAAGTGTCAATTTAACACCTATAGAGTTGAATTTAACTCCGTTTCAGATAACATTTGGTCCCACTCGAAAATAGTGTAAAATGTACTCTATGGCCAGTGTCAAATTTTCAGAGTTAATTTGACTCATTTTAGTGTCAAAATCAACAAGTCAATGAGTCAAATTATTTAACACTATTGTTTGTTTACACTCTTCAGAGTAATACTGTTATTTTTATGGAGTTAATTTTACACTAAATTTACTTAAACTTTTACACTTTATTGTGTTGTTTTTTTTTTATTTTTTCTCCAGTTTTTTACACATATATAATGTTAATTCTTAGCATTATATGGCTTTTATAAAACCTACCAGTCATAATAATCACAAAGTTATAAGTTCACAGTGACATTTATTCAACTTTATGATCCAGGGACATAATTACTGTAACAGTGTCAGTTTAATCATCTTCAAAACAATGTTCACCAAAGATAGCAATATGGGACAACAAAGAGAGCAGTGTCATTTGCTCTATATGAGACGTCTATGTCAAAGGGCTTCAGATAACATAGATATTTGACATCAAACAACAAAACCTTGCATAGTTTTAATAACTTCATAAGCATAAAAATGTTCATGAAAAGTTACTGTACATATGTCACACTAATGGAGCATTCTTGCTCTCAACTCTGCAACTCTGGGTGTTTCCTTCGTTTCTCCAACATCTATGTTGTAAACAGTTGTTTGGAGAAAGGCGAATAAGTTGGTCAAGGGAGCACTGTATGACGTACCAAACACATAACAGGCCTTAAAGAGCTCAAGAGCTCCAACTGAACATGTTGCCTTACATGGAATAGCATAGATGTCAATCACAATGAAGAATGAGTGAATACTGCTTTGGATGGATCCCTGGGCCAGGAGGTAGGGCTGGATTTGTTGCTTAATTTTGTCAAGATGCTGCTGCACACTGGTTCCAACCTACATTAAAAAAATAAATAAAAACATGACAAAAGTATTTAGTGACAAATTTCTGAATGAAGATCAGACAGAATCAAATTTTGAATTGTAAAAATGAAGAGACTGAATTATGCATTTTTATCTTAAAACTGTTTAGCAGTACCTTTAGAAATCTGATGAGGTGATCCACTGCTTGAGATGCAGACATCTTACCCGGCCTCTTTCGTCCTTGTGCAGATGGTGGTAGCAGATGCAGTAGAAGCAAAATAGCAGACATGTCACTATCCCAACCTACAGAGCAACAGCTTCAGGTTACCATCATCCCACTAACATATGAATTTGTCACAATTACCTGGAAGACCAACATAGCCAACTCTGCATTCCCCAATAAATCCAAGAGCTCAGTGCTGGGTTCCAGGCCATGGCTTTCCTTTATGACCTTGGATTTGAGACTGGTGGGCCACTTCTCCAAAAATGTGTTGGCAGTGCCTTCACCAAACAGGAGTCTGAAATCTTGTTCTACCTGAAATGCATAAATAAAAGCATTTCACACAGTGATAAGACGGTAAATGGCCTGTACTTGTATAGTGCTTTATGAAGTCCAGAGGACCCCAAAGTGATTTACACCACATTTAGTCATTCACATGCTGATGGTGGTGAGCTACATTGTAGCCACAGTTGCACAAGGGAAGACTGACATAAGCAATGCTGCCATGTGCCACCAGGCTTTCTGAACACCACCAACAGGCAAGCCAGGTGAAGTGTCTTGGCCAAGGGGAAAACCGTTTAGAAAGAGTTGTGGTTTAAACTGGTAATACACAGGTTACAGGACAGGGTTACAGGATTGTTGCCACTGAATATTTTAGTAGTGTAAGAGATAAAGCTGTCTTACCAGTCCTGGTGTGTCCAGAAACCGAGGAAAGACAGAGAAGACATTTGTTGCTTTCTTTTCATCATTGACCATTGAATGACGGTAATGGAAGGTCGCCTTCATCTTCTCACGGACCATGTCATCATCAGCAGAGTGTTTCAAAACAGCAATAGCTGCTTCCACTTCCTCATCTGACAGCACTTTGTCAGCAGTGAAAACCCTGGAGTGACCATCGCCTGGTCCACCACCTAAAAAAAAAAGTTTCTCTCAGCCACAGATTTTATATTACTTTACATATACTCACTATTGAGAAAACTTACTTTTGGGAGATTTGCTACCTGAGGCACCTCTTTCCTCTGCAGTTTTTCTTTGAATGGTCTTTAAACGCCATGCAAGGTATCCTGAACCGCTGTCTGGATCATAGTAAAGCTCCTATGTCAATAAATACAAGCAGACTTACCATTCCATAAACATCTTTGAAGGTAAATATATATGCTTAATGTTGCTAAGACCCTTTTACTTACATATTCATGTTTTGAAAATGGGTCTTCCAGATAAGGAAATAAGGCAACGATCCCCTGAGCATACATCACTCTGACGCTTTTAGGAGGGGATGATCTGATGAAACAATGAGTCACTAAACTGACATTTGAAAAAATAATGAAAAACAATTCAAAACAAAATGTTTCTTTATAGCCTCAGTGTATGATTCTTACACATGTGCTTCTGTCATTGCAGCTGTAAGGATGTTTAGCATCTGTCTTCTGGTTGCATCTGTCCAGCATTTAGTTCTTGCATACTCTTGCATGATTCGCTCACCACCACCAGGCTTTGTTGTCAAGATTTTTTTCAATCAACTTCAACTTCAAAGAAAAAAAAACAAACTCTTGA
>NW_015119586.1:0-2707 GCF_001443285.1 Poecilia latipinna
TAAAAGTGTCTTTTAAAATTATTCACAAAATTTACCCATCCAAACTTTTTTTTACGTTTTAACAATAACATGGATATTATTTGCTCTTTTGTGAAGGAAACAGAAGATTTTTTTTATTTATTTTGGCCTTTTCTCTGTTCAATTTTGGAAAAGTATTTTCATTGTGATTTCTGCTTCTATTGAACCGTATGTCTCCATTTTTTTAACATGTATTGTTTTGCTTCATTAACTATCCAACAGCTAAAAAAACATTTTTATATTATTAATCTTATTATATACTTAGCCAAATGGCACATGCATAAATGCAGTTACACTAATAAAAAAAAATTCTTTCCATTTTTGGCAATGAGATTAAACAATATATCAAAACTATTGGAAATTCCACCAATACTAAAGCTATTAAAATTTGCACTTTATGTTCTCTTTAATTTATTTATGTAATACTAGGCTGATGTACTGCCTCAATGTTTGTTGCCACCTGGCGGTCATTATGTCACACTCTATGCTGTTTTTGTAATATGTATTTTGTATCTCAATCAAGATTATAAACAGAAAAAGACAGATGCATCCTGGAAGGCGTGCCACGTGCAAGCTGGAGGAGAGAAAGGAGGGATGCTATGCTGGCAGCCCCATTCATAGCATCATAAAACAACATGGAATGATACACTTTGAAAATATATACAAATACATGAAAACAGAAATTAAAAATACTTCTACAAATTGATGGGCTGTTGTTGGTCTTACAGTGTATTACAATAACATGATTCAATATATATACATTGATATCTTCTTTACTTAATATCATGCACAGTGATGTAATATAATAAAATTTCTAATTTTTTATAAAATAAATGTCTTTTTTTTCATTCTTAATATTTGTCAGTCTGTTTCATTTGATTAGGTATTGATCTTGTTTGGGCTTGTTTGAAGAGTTCCATTTTCAATGACAGTCCTATGCTGCCATCTAGTGGAGGGTTAGGGATATAGGATGAAACCCACTTGCACATTAGAGCAAACAAAATAAAAAATATTAGGGGTGACAATCTTGGCACAGAGAATATGTGGAAGGGGCCTCACATACCCTCCAAGTTTGGTCAGTGTGGCTCCTTCCCTTGACACAGCTGCCATTGACCTCCATTCATTTGAAGAATTGCTCACTCAAAACAACTCCAAAAAAGTGCTCTTTTGACCAAACTTGGTTATCTATGTCCCCTCCAACCCTCTGCAGGTGCCCACCATGTTTGGTGGGCTGAGCTAAAGACTCCCATTAATTTTTCTGCCTAGTCAGTCTGGCTAGGAATCTCCTACAGGTTTTAACTCTAACCTCAGTGACCTCTTACTTCAATTTAGCCAGATTTTATTAAATTTTTATGTTTTTTTGAACTCTGTTTTGGAAATAAATCACACTTCACTTTTAAAATGCCATCTCTGATCCTCTGTTGGATGAAGGATTTGCTGCTCTGAAGACTGGACTTTGGTTTTAAGCATCTTCTCTTTTAACCATGTTTTATTTGATTTAATTTCTCTTCAAACTCAGTTTTTAAGACAGAAATCACAGCTCAGATTCAAATCTCATCTCTGAGCTTCTGCTATGTGCCAAAAATGTGTGTAAAAGCCATTCTGAACATCAGAAATGGCCTTTAAAATGTCTCAGCATTTCAGCATTTCCCAGAATGCATTGCATGGTGGGGCTTCAAATTCTAGCTTGTAGTTCAAATGTTTTTGCTGCAAACCTTAATAAACCATATACTGTTGTGATCAGAATGAGCTCAGCTGTTGAACTGGATGACTTAGAATGAACTTGGAAACATGTAAAAAAATCAGCACCATGACTCAGAATGGGGTGCATTTTGTTGAACTGCTGCCTGCTGATCATAGAGGACACATCCCATGATGGCAGATTTGGGTAAGTTAATGTGGTCATGTACCCTTTTTGGATCACATTATACTGATCATTCTAGAGGTCTTGCGGTGTATGATGGCACTAGAATGATTCTTTACTCATGCTGGGGTGATGAATCCCAGCAGGTGCCTGGAGACCTGGAAGGCTGCAACTTCCTGTGGCTCTTCCAGGTTCTCCTTCCTTCCTTGGGAAAAGTGATACTTTGCTATGGCTTATTTTTTTCATTCCTCTAGGTAGCACTGTGGCATGGGGAGATGTAACATTGTGGAGATCTGCTGGTACACAGTTCATGTTAGTTAGCTTGGCAAAGGTGAGTCAGTTCCCCACCAAGCAGATTGTCGGCACTCAACCCAGACCAAAAGAGAATCAACGGAGAACGCTTCTGCTTCCTGGGCATGCTAGTTCCACCTTGCGGTGTTAACGGATAGCGTGTTTTTGAAACCAGGGACGCGGTACGTATCAGCCTTCCCAGGTTCCGCCTATAGGAACAGCACGTGGGAAAGGTGACTCTAGGACTCAGGAGTCTTAAATGCAGTCCAGTCTTCTATGACGAATAGCCTCACACAGCAACATGCACACCAACTGGTATTCTTTCTTCAATCTTACAGTTCCACTCCTAACTGCAAAAGGAATGAATGTTAATTTCAGGAAATCTTCAGCTTAAAGGTCTGCTAAACAGCCTTAACCTCCTAAGACCTGAGCTCTTTATTATTAAATCCTCTTTTATTTTTGTAATTGGGTCCCAATCAGCCCAAATATAAAATTATTTTTACATTATGTAATTGAGAAAAATATATCCACATG
>NW_015119587.1:0-2699 GCF_001443285.1 Poecilia latipinna
TTAGACTGAATATAAACTAAAGTAATAACAAAATGATAATACCAAAAATCTCTATCATTTCCCCCCTTTTTATCATTTTACTATGTGTGTAAACTGTTATGCAAAAGCCAAGCATAGAAAAGAAAAGAAAAGAAAAGAACCAATAAATGCAATTTTTTTTCCTAATCTAAACAGAAAATACACAATAAATAAATGGAATATAATGCAATAAATGAAAAATAAAAGAAACAGCAAAAAATCAAATGCAGTTTTCTCATCTCTAAAACCACTTGTTTTCACATCTTGGTGTAGGAGTCATTCAGCAAATGAATTCATCTGTTTATTGATTACAGAACTTCATCATCAGAAAACAAGTCGTCTTTATTTGTGTCATGGGTTATTTTCACCAGCTGATAGCTGACCACAGCAGCGTTAATTGTTTTACACATCATATTTCGAAGGCATGGAAAAATGCAACTTGTGAACAGGCAAAAAAGAATCAAAACACCCAGAATAGGTGTTTCAAGCTTCACCAGTAAATTCCACCATGGTCTGGAAGTGAGCCAAGAAAGAAAATCAAAAGGAGATGATCCTTGTGTTCCACTTTCTATGTAATGTTTAAGTTCTTCCAGTTCCTGTTTCATCAAGCACAAAAGTTCAGCACGTTGGGCCAATGATTTTGCAGACCCCTCCCTGAGGGGCAGTGAGAAAGTCCAGGACAACACGGTTTTGCATAACCATGTTTCTCAGTTCAGTCAGTTCTTTCATGGTGCCATTGGCCAGCTGGTATGTGATGTTGATTAGTCGCAGTAATCCGTACCTGTTTATCTCAACGTGGTCCCGAATCTCACCTATCCCGACCCACGGAAAAAGACTTTGCATAATTTTTTCTCCGCCGTTCCAAATCCTGAATTCCCATGGAACTCCAGTATGTGTTGTGAGGCCTCCCCATCTTTTGACCTCTGACATAACTGTTCGTTTGGAGCGGGTGTGTAGATCATTTTGTGCTTTCCTGATGAACGCAATCGGGTTGATTAGAGGTACCACAGCACACAGTCCTCCCCAATTTTTCGGCAAGAACATGTACGCTTCATTCCCGCATATGAAGTACCAGTCTGCCAACATCCGTGAGCCATAATCTCCTGGCACTATGGCGCTGCACAGTGTTGTCACTTGTCTCCTCTTTGTCTTATGCGTGATGTTGAAACTCCTCTCCTGAAGCAGGTTGTCACAGTCTGGGTTGTCCTTCCAGACTTTGCAGTGTGGAGTCATCTTTTGACCCCTGCAGGCTGTGCAGGTGATGAAATCCTGTGTCGGTTCGCAGTAGGTGTAAACTCTGTTACACAAGTTCCAGGGCACCGTCCCTGGTCGGAGATCTGAGTTGTGTATGGAAACCGGCAGCTGCGCACATACGTAGCAGTTCACAGCATGTCCCTCATAAGCGGTTCTGTTCATCAGTTTCCACCACAGATTGGTACTGTAGTCATGCGGGTGGAACTCAGGCTCGCTTCCTTCTCCAAACATCAAACATACTGCAGTCACAGCGCAGTAGAAGATCCATCTGGCATATGGAGTCCCCATTGCTGCTCGGCGTACAGAGATGTTAGAACACCCAAACTAAAGGAGTGAGAATCTTAACGTTTCTTCACCGGGTTTGAGACGAACTACAACTATAAAGTAGCCCCCCTTTGTACCCCGGGAGCTCTCAAAAAGCTCTCCTTCCTCTCTACTCTGACTTTAGGGGTTTAACACTCTCTGCAGCTTGCAGTGACTGAGATGTATCCAGCTGGGTCTTTCAGCAATCTTTACAGCTGTTGGTGTGGTCATCAGCACTTGGAACGGTCCTTCCCACCGTGGACTCGTCCAGTTCTTTCGTTTGATGACCTTTATGTAGACCCAGTCACCTTGCTCGATGGGAGCGGCCTCCTGCGAGGGAAGAGAATCATAAGGCAGTAACTTTGCTCTGGACACTTCCTTCAGTTTAAGAGTCCTGATCATATAATCTGCTAATGTCTGATCTTCATCAGCTTTTTGTATTCTGGAGCAAACAGAGCCAATCTGTAAGCTCTCCCATGAATTATTTCAGAAGGTGTTAGACCATCAGCTGTCGGGGTGATCCTCATATATAGCTTCACTAAATCTAAGCATTCTGTGGAATACCGTGTGTTGGGATATAGTTTTACAGATAGCCTTAGCTACTGTCAAAGCATCTGCATGCTTTGCTGGAACTATTTCAACCCATTTCAATCATCATCTAACAGTATTTGTTAACTCAAAAGTTCATAACAAAAAAATTTTTTTTATGTATGAATTTAGTAGTTATATAGTATGTAGTTATAGTATTACCTCACCATTTTCCCTTTTCCCCCCTTTTTACACATGGCATTGCCCATGTGTCACAATTAATAATTGCTGAAGATCTTTTAAGTTCAGCAACGTGAAACATTTATATTTTATTTCTGTTCAGCTAAAAAAAAAATGACCATATTTAATGTAAATCAAATCTGAAATCCGTCAATTCAAAATTTGTCCTTTTTAATGTAATGACCATCATTGAAGTCCAGATTAAAATCTTGTAGACTGAAAGTCTAGAAAATATTGCTATTACCCATAATCATTTTTAGAGTAACTAATTTCATCCACCAGGTTTGCGTAAAGTTTCATAGTTTCACTTAACCTTACATTTCAGATGAGGTAACAATGTAAGTTTTTTAGATTTT
>NW_015119587.1:7585-8623 GCF_001443285.1 Poecilia latipinna
TGGGGAGAATTTTATTATTTAATTTTATTTTTCAGCTTCTCCTCCTTCAGGAAAGTCATAATTCCACTTTTAGCATACAAGGAAGTTGTTCCCATGTTTTTTATTTCAGTGAGACGTCTCTCAACTGGTTTTTCTTTGAAAGTGTAGGAACACTAAAAAAAAATAAAATAAAATAAAACAAACAAAACAAAACACCAGTATTTCCTAAAAGTAATTATTTCTGACTTGTGAGGCTTAAACCTAATTTTTAGTAACATTAAATATTATTTTGCCTTAACGTGTAACAAGCTGAACTTATGTCCACCATTTCATCAATTTAGTCTGGTGATTTGTCTTTTTGGGGTGTGGTAGAGTCTGATCATGCTGTGTATTTCTCCTGTTTGTGGTCCCCTCACTCCACCATCCCTCTTGTTGCCCCGTGCAGCATTCTTTGAAGGACAGTTTCTTGACCAGTGGCCAGTATTGCCACAAGTCCAACAGACATCGTTGTCCTTTGGTTTATGACTTAGGGGTCGCTGCCTAAGGTGACCTCTTCTGCCTCTGTTTCTCCCCTGGCCTGTTGAGGAGCCGCGGAAAAAGACAGAGGTGTCTACTTCTCCAAAATCCTCCAGATGAAAAACATCTGATCCTGTTTTTTGGTTTTTTGACTACTTTTTCTGCATGACGTGCCCACCTCATCAGCTGTGGGACTGAGGCAGCATCATATTCAACCAGGTGTTTTTTAATCCAGCCCTCAATTTCAGGGCGGAAACTCGACATTAAAGCGTTTTTTTTTAGTTGTTGTTGATATACGCTTTCTAGTCCTTCATCATAAGTGATCCCACTGTGAACTTTGAACTCCTTCTCAAATCATAGACGAAAGTCGTCTACTTCCTCTCCAACTTTTTGTTTAATTTCTATTATTTAAAATCAATTTTAGCTTCGAAAATTTTTATTTATTTAAATTTAGTCCAGGTTCGTTGACTCCTAGGGAGTCCTATGAACTGGAGATCTTTTCAGTAGGCCAGCAATTAAAAATACCTTGTTGTGGTATTCTCC
>NW_015119587.1:14369-14952 GCF_001443285.1 Poecilia latipinna
ACTTGCAATTTTAGCTTCAAAATTTTTATTTATTTAAATTTAGTCCAGGTTCGTTGACTCCTAGGGAGTCCTATGAACTGGAGATCTTTTCAGTAGGCCAGCAATTAAAAGACCTTGTTGTGGTATTCTCCACTTCAACTCTTTTGAGTGGGAGAATCTCGCCTTTGCATCCACAAGAGGTTTGCTGTTTAACCCCACCGTTTTTATATGAGGTAAAATACTGAGCAGTATTTAAACCTCCAATCACTCTTTCACGCACACACACATCAAAGCAGCAGACAAACAGCAATATCAGCACAGTAATAACAGAACAGTATTAATAAACTTCCTATCTACGTGAGGACTTACCCTTAAGAGGTGTCCTCTAAGTAAGGAGGCTCTCTAAGAGCCTTTCCTTTTGCCTTTAGTTGAACCTTTGTCAACTGGGACCCTTATAACTTCTTTAGTCAAGCTGGTATCTGACAAGGACTCAAACCTTTCTTTAGTCAAGCTGGTATCTGACAAGGACTCAAACCTTAGAGTTTTAGCAGAGCGACATCATACAAGGATACTCAAACCTCAGAGTTTTAGCAGAGCGACATCA
>NW_015119588.1:0-2698 GCF_001443285.1 Poecilia latipinna
GTCAACAGCTTCTCTCTTCCGCATGCCGCCATGGTCAGCACCTTTCCGGATTTCCCTCTCTACGCCCGTCTCGGGCTGTCGGGGTAAGACGTAGCATTCTCATGTCTCATTCGCATTATTACGAACCGCATTTCAATTAGCCTATTCTCTCCCGAACTCGTAGGCCACTCAGGCTGCGCCCAATATGCTCGAGGGCTTTTAACTGCATGTTGAAGAATCGATTTGTCATGTTTGGGGAGGCGCTTTTAAACGCCATACGAGCTCTAAGATTCTCTCACCGGGTTTTACTCCCGTGCGACAGCTAAAGAGACCTGCTGCTGCTGTCTCAGCTCCGTGTGTGTTCGAATTATGGCAGCAACCAGCAATTCGCAGAGCTTTGCACAGTTTCCTCAATTAACCGACTGAGTTGAGCAAAGCGTTGGAGGCAGGCAATGTTAAATAATGAAGGTTTATACAATTGGAGCACCTTTAGCTCGTCGACTAGTGGCCTGTAGCCCGCTGATATGTTCTAAAGAGTGTAGGACCCTCGTTGTTGAACGTTTTGGAAATGTCCTCATATGAGTAGTTTTACTGCAGTGTACCTTCTGCCCCCATAAGCCAATGCCCTCATGTTAAACTCGTCTGGAGTCGGGGCAGCCTAGAGGGATTACTCATTCATATAACAGCAGTCGTATGCGCACTCAGCTACTGAGAGCCGTGCAGCCCATTGTCTCGGGTGTCTCGGTTACCGCATTTTTATTTCAGCTCCATTATCAGCTAACTTGTCGTCAACCAGAAGACTATGTTGTCTTTGACTGTGTAGTAATACAAGTCATTTTACCAATTGACTCTGCGCACGAGAACGTATTAATCATCCAGTAATTAGGAGTTTTGCCTCAGTTGCGAGGCATCACACGCTGTTCAGTTGCTGGCCACGGATCGTGAAGTTGACTTAAAAATTCCTCCATGTCAAATCTCGGTACAATCGTTCCAGACCTTTATCAATTAAACAAGCCATGAATTCTCACTTGCATCATCCATTTCAGCAGCTCGAGTCTTCAGCAGTTTCTAACTCGTTTCACTGCCATAACCCGTTTCCCGAGAGTAATGTCTGCAAGTAATCCCAGATCATCGCTCAAGTTGTTGTGTTTCAACTATAAGCCAAACCTCCACCATCTGTCTCATGTCTTCTATCGCCATTATTTAATTTAGCATATCTGCTTGTTGTGACCTGGTCATTTTAACACTATTGCAGATCAGCTGTCTCCCTGCCTGTGCTGTGTCCAGTCCTGCTATTAGACAAGTTACCCATTTCAAGCTGAATCTCATCCTGCCTGTATAGTTCCTCAGTTTTCCATCCGCATTCTGAGTCTCGGCTTTCTTCGTAGTTCCAAGCCCTGCATGCACGCAACCTTGAGGCAAGGGGAAAAAAAAAAAAAAAATCTGTTTTGACTATGTTTACCAGTCTTGAGGTGTTCTCTTGGCCTTACGCTAACATCCAGTGCCAGACGAGCACTGCGCAATTCTCTGGTGGTGGTTGGTCAACCTCATGCAAGTGAATGTTATCTTGTCAATGTTTCGCATATCTTTCCCCTTTGTCCTTTACACCCTTAATTTCAGGTTTCATTCCAGACTGTAACTCCTCAGCTGGCCTTCATCCTCCAGCCTAGCTCTGTGCCTTCACAGTAACCCTTCAGCCTTTCTCCAGGCTATTCTGCTGTCCCGTACCCCCAGGGTGGCTCCGCGCCACCTCAGCTGGCCCATGTCCCAGCTGTTCCCTCTGTCTATCCAGCGAGGCGCCTCTCCAGCCCGCACCTCTCAGCCTTTCTTCAGGCTATTCTGCATCCCCACAAGCTGACCTGTACCCTCCAGCCCGGCTCCGCGCCGCCCCGTATCCCCATGGCTGGCCCCCATTCACCTGCCCGGCTCCGCTCCATCCCAGTAGCCCCCAAGCTGATCATGCTCGCCTGCCTGGCCCTGCCATCACATTAACCACCAAGCTGTCCTGCTTCCTCCTGCCTGGTCTCACTCTTGCAGAGTATTCCTCCGCTCACTCTGTCTCCAGCCTGGCATCATGTTATGGTTTATCACTGCTGGCCTTCTCCCACCAAGTTCTTCCAAGTTTCCTCGTGTCATCTGTCACCTCAGATCGGTTCCTTCCATCAGTGCCTCACCTTTTCTTGTGATCAACATCCCTATTGGCTGACCACTTGTATGCTATGCCTTTTCTTCCCCTCAGCATTCTCCTCCTCCTGTCCCTCAGTCAACTCACAGGTTCAGAGTCCCACTATGGACTCTTTGCACCTCAGCTTCCGCGTTCACGGTGGAGCGGCTCGATTGTTTCCGATCCAATACAAATATCATTTACACTAGGTGCTTGCAGTGCTTGACCAAGGTTTGTACATCGATCCGAAGCCCCAACAAGTCAGCTGGAGAAAGGTTTTAAGATGTATGCCTCGTTATACATTCACTGACACGAAGGTGAGTTTTACTTAAACTTTGTGTTAGCTTATGCTAGTAGGCAATATTCTCGGACATTGTTCTTGTAAAATGTGCTATTTAAGTATCTAAACATTCTAATGGACAATGTTTTTACCTAATTTTCAAGTATATTATGTGTGTTTATTGTCGTTAGTGTCACAGACTAACGGGGAGGTTACGGTTCGGACTTTTTACTTCCGAAGCCTGACGGAGCTCAACAAGCCTCATAGCTTGACAG
>NW_015119589.1:0-2691 GCF_001443285.1 Poecilia latipinna
TTATTGGATGGAAATCCAGAAGTTACTACTAGGAGAGAAGTCTCAAACCAGGATTTAGATATGCCTTTTACTATGTATGAGTTAGAAAAAGCTATTAATAATGCTAAGCAATCAACTCCGGGGAAGGATGGAGTGTGTTATGTAATGCTCAAACATTTTAAATATTCATCTCTTACTGTTATATTAAAATTGTTTAATTTGATTTGGATGACTGGGAGTATTCCTGCAGAATGGAAACAGTCAGTTATAATTCCCGTATTAAAACCAGGTAAAAATGCAACTGACCCATCAAATTACAGACCTACAGTTCTTACATCTCAACTAGGGAAAATAATGGAGAGGATTGTTACAGATGGGCTTTCATATTTTATCGAGAGTAAAAATACATTTTGTCCATTTCAGAGTGGTTTTCGTAAAGGGAGAAATACGATGGATGCAGTTCTGTGTTTAGAGTCAGAAGTAAGAAAAGCTCAAGCGAATAAAGAGTCAATGATAGCTGTGTTCTTTGACATTGAGAAGGCATATGATATGTTATGGAAAGAAGGATTATTGATTAAATTAGGGAAAATTGGTATAGGAGGTAAGATTTATAATTGGATTTTGGATTTTTTGTTTGGTAGAGAAATAGAAGTTCGGGTAGGGGCGAATTTCTCTTCTAGATATGCTGTTGAGAATGGTACCCCCCAAGGTAGTGTGTGTAGCCCAATTCTCTTTAATATTATGATTAATGACATTTTTGATGAGATAGATAGTAGTATAGGCAAATCTTTATTTGCAGATGATGGTGCTCTATGGACTCGGGGACATAATCTGGTTTACTTACAGAAAAAGATGCAGGATGCCATTTTGAAAGAGGAAGGTTGGGCTAATAAATGGGGTTTTAGGATGTCAATCGCAAAGACTCAAGTAATTTGCTTTTATAGAAGACATAAGGAAGTTAAGTTGAATCTTTATAAATATAAACTTGAACAAGTGAAAACAGTGAAGTTTTTAGGTGTCATCTTTGATGAAAGCTTAACTTGGAAACATCAAATAGAATCAGTTCAAAATAAATGTAAAAAAGTGAATAATTTGTTGAGATGTCTCTCAGGACAGGAATGGGGAGCTTCAAGAAGTGCACTGTTGGGAGTCTATCAGGCGCTCATGAGATCTATTATGGATTATGGGTGTATAGCATATATGGCAGCTGCTGACAGTCATCTGAGAAAACGTGATAGGGAGCAAACACAAGGACTGAGAATTTGTTGTGGAGCTTTCAGAACATCTTTAGCTGCTCTACAAGTAGAAACTGGTGATTTTTAGATTAAGAAGGTTGAAACTAATGTATATGTACTGGGTGAACCTACAAGGACATAAGTATGATCATCCAGCTAAGATGGTGCTGAAGGAATGTTGGGAACATCATAAATTAAATTGTAATAGTTTTGGATGGACTGGGGACATAAAGGCAAAACATCTTGGTTTAACTGTGTTTCAGCTCCTCATTCTGAAATTCCACCATGGTTATTTATATCTCCAGAAGTTGATCTTCAATTAAGGGAAATTTTTGAAAAGAATAAGACTCCAGAATCGGTTGTAGTTAATAGATATTTTGAAAGATATAAAGACAACATAATTATATATACAGATGGATATAAAGATCCAAATAGTGGTAGAACTGGAGCAGCAGTGAATATCCCACACCATAAAGTCTTGATTAAGAGGAGAACAGCTGATCATTTAGCTGTTTTTACAGTTGAATTATCAACCATTATATTAGCCTTAGAATGGTTGCTTGATAATGATATTAGGGAAGAAAGTATATTTATTATAGCATCAGATAGTCAAGCAGCATTATTAAGTATTAAATCTGGTAAATCTAGCAGATTAGATTTGATATTAAGAATATACCAATTATTAGTTAATCTTCATAACAATAAATGCTTGGTTCAATTTGTCTGGATTCCTGCTCATGCAGGTATAGAAGGAAATGAGGAAGTAGATATTTTAGCTAAGCAGGCCTTGAAATCAGATATTGTTCATCTGAATATTCCTTTGAGTAAAAATGAGGGTAAATTTATTATTCAAAAATAAATTAAGATTTGGCAGGATCAATGGGATAACCATGATAATGGGAGACAGTTATATGCAATTCAAAAGAGTGTGGGAGATAGTAATTATCTGAGTGGAAGGCGGAAAGAGGAAGTAGTTATGACTCGACTTAGAATTGGACATTCTGGACTTAATAGTTCGCTCTTTAAAATAGGAAAGCATGAGACTGGGGCTTGTAATTATTGCAATCAGGCGGAAACAGTGGAGCATGTATTGTTAGAATGTGATAAATACTCAGAGGAACGTCAGCTTTTAAAGTCATTATTAAGTAGAAAGAATATAGGACTGTCTATGATCAATCTACTAGGTAATAAATCAAATTATGTTAGATATCTTTTATTTAGGTTCTTAAATAACACTGGGTTAATGAATCGTATTTAGAATATGTGTAAGTATGTGTGTGTATGCCAGTACATGCTCATGCATTCATACATGTATTAATGGGTGTGTTAAGATGTGAATTTGCACATCCTACACATCATTGAGGCGTGTTAAATTCCCTCTGAGATCTCTAATGACCACACTCCAGTCTGGTAGGTGGCGGTAAATGCACCTTAAGTTGGATGCCAGCGGCCAATAAAAATCAAAAGAAGAAGAAGA
>NW_015119590.1:0-2690 GCF_001443285.1 Poecilia latipinna
TGTGTGTAAACTTTAAAGGAACCAGAAGCAGTTTCATATTTTTATCTGACAGGAGAGCAAACTGCAGTTTGACTAAAGTGAGATTCTCAACTATGAGATTATTTTTTCATATTGATGTGCAGTGAAGACCATTTGCTTAAATCATGATTTAAACTGTTTGATCTTTGAGCATTCCTTGATTTCCATGTTTAACTCATTCAACTTCATCAAGTTGAGGACTACAAAAAATGTCTTTGTGGAAAGTCAACTAAAATGTTCACTGGACCCTTCCTAGCAGACAGAGTTAAAACTCAAATCAAAGTTGTCAAAAACATATCTTACAGGTTTTTTTGTTTGTTTGTTTTATTGGTCACTATCTTTTCGATTACACAGCACAGAATTTAACAGTACGAATTCACAACATAGATGAATTTGAAAGTTCATACATTTTAGTAGAGAGAAAAAAAACTTTAGCAAATTGCTTGTTTTTCTGACTTTACTGCGATCGCAAAATAAAAGAGACTGTCAACTACTTTTTAAAAAATAACTTGTTACTTGCAAAAGGGAGAAGGTAACAAAGATGAAAGTTTGTGTCCTGTATGACTCGGGTCTGGCTGCAAGTACATCCGTGACCATAAACTAAACATGTTCTTATTTCACTGATGCAAAAACTTACATTAGAAAAAGCAGAAGGAAGTTTGCTGTGTGGTCATTAGCAGGTTAGGGTCTAATCAAAGTCCTGCCTCTGAGGTAATAAAAGAAATCTACTAAATTAACATTTCAGCTAAACTGCCCAATCACCTTTTCATCCTAATGAAGTAAACCGTTGGTGGTGACATATTCACTAAAGGGGTTTATTATAAAGAATGGTTCACTTGTTAACTTACAAGAAAACAATATGAAAATGATAAATGTTCCTTTTTGAAACTTTGTCTGTACTGATTTCAGTAATGAGAGAATTCAAAGAGCTAAAACATTCAGACATACAACTCGAGAGAAAAAAGAAAGTCCAGTCAGGAGCGTAATAAATGTAAGAAAGTAAATAACCACATATTTCAATATATTCTATTTTTCCAATAGATTGACAACTATATGGGATACATGCACTGTAAAAAAAAGATGGCCTCAATTTACACTAAAAAACTGGCAGCTGTGGTTGCCAGAATTTTACCGTCTTTATACAGTAAAATTCTGGCAACCAAATCTGCCGGTATTTTACCGTACGGAAAAGTATTTCCTAAAATATGGTTAAATAAAAAATTAAAATGTTGTTTTGCCGTAGTAAATACGGTCATACTGCCTGAGGCATAATATCTACATAAGTGAAAAACACGGCCAGACTGTATGATATATTGACATTTTATTGTAAAAAACCCCAAAAACTTTATGGTAAATTACCGGTTGCTGTTCTTACCAGAATTTTACCATAAAAATTACAGTACAACACACAAGGAAGTGCAACTTTTCAGCATTTCTATACAGAAAGTTATAAAGAAAATTAATTCAAATTAAACAAAAATACAGATTACGAGTAATCCACTTAAAGAAACAATTTGTACTTAAAAATTCAGTTAAAAAAAGAACCAATTCTATTTTCTGTCCAGTTTCCTCACGGTATTACTGAGATCTGGAAAACAAAACAAACAAAAAAAAAAACAGCATGTGTCCACATAAGAGATAGCCTGTTGTAGAAGAAAAACCGGTGATAAAACGATTCTTGTTCTGGGTTGAGAGTCACTGAGTTCAGACTTTGCTCAGGATGGTTGTAGTCTTCCCAGTCACAGGTTGAAATTGAGACTCACATGTTGTCAATCGGGTGTTTCCTCGCTGCTGGAAAACAAAGAAAGCAAAAGTTAGAAAAATGCACTACATGAATATCACATAAATGCACCATTCGCTTAAATGTTTGTTTCACCTTTGTTGACTTGCGTATGGAGACTGGTACTTCAACCAGGCGGTGTGATCATTTCTGACTGAAAAGTCAGTAGTTCTTAAACCGTTGTTTGTTGTTGACAGGTGTGATCCTCTCTGGAACCAGACAAAATACACAAACAAAAACATAAATAAAAACAAGACCTGTTGTTTCAGGGAATTGTCTATCTCCAACCTTCCTTTTGGGAGAAACATTTTTCTCTTTACAATTTTTTACTTTTTGATCAGTAATTCAGGATAGATGACACAAGAACAACAACTCAATGCAGAAAGTCAAAGAGAAAAAATCCCTGAAAATTCAAAAACAAAGGGTTGATAAATTAAAGTGAACATCCCTTATTTGGTGTGTATATCACCATCAACTGTTTAGATTTGAGCTTTATATCTTGTTATAATTCCATGTTCATGAGGAGTCATTTCCTCATGAAAACATGTTTGCGACAATCTCAGATCTCCATGGCAACCATTCGGAAGTGCTTCAATGCTTCCTCATGCAACGCGCCACCCGTTTATACAAAGCTCTGTCTTGGAGCAGCAATCCTTTTCTTCTTTTTTCAAATGTATGTCCCCAAACAAGAGTGAACCCTTGTAACATGTTAAACAATCTTACGTCCAATTTTCAATACACAAATTGACTTTAAAAGTTAAATATAACTGTTTTAGGCAATTTATGGAATAGATACTCACCATTTATCCGAGTCTCATGAAGCCCAATAAGTTGTCTTCAACCATTTATGTAAGTTACAATTCCTGCAAGCTAGCAGAAACAAAGCTGTAAA
>NW_015119591.1:0-2689 GCF_001443285.1 Poecilia latipinna
AGATGATGAACTGCCAAAAACTCTGACTGACATGTACACACATTTCCTTTTGCTCCAGCGCAGACAGACAAAAGCAAAATATAACACAGATCAGTCAACATCTGAAACCTCTGGAACGGAGACATTCAGTGATAAAACTAATGATGAAACAATCCTCTCATTGGGAAAACTTGCTTTCAAAGGACTAAAGGAGAAGAACCTTCTCTTCACTGAAGAAGAATTGACCAGTTGTGGGACTGATGTAACCAAAGCTGCTGTTTTCTCTGGGTTGTTAACTCAGATCAAACGAGAAAATCATGATCTATACAAGCAGAATATGTTTTGCTTTGTCCATCAAAGCATTCAAGAGTTCATGGCAGCTCTCCATGTCTGCTACTCTTTTACTAACAAAGGGGAAAATGTGTTCACAGAATCCACCTCAGCAACCTCTGACCTTACTGCCTCAGAGTTTTATAAGAAAGCAGTGGACAAGGCTTTTGAGGATGAACATGGGGACTGGGACATGTTCCTTCGGTTCCTAGTGGGTCTCTCTCTGGAATCTAATCAGGATCTACTTCAGGATCTGATGAATAAGAATGAAAAACACAAAGATGCTAGTAAGGAAGCTGTAGAGTACATCAAGAAGAAGATCAGAGAGAACAACAATGACCCAGATAAAAACCTTAATCTTTTCTACTGTCTTAATGAACTGAATGACGACACCCTTGTTCAAGAAATCAAAAAGTATCTTAATTCAGAAGAAAAACCTTTTGAAACTTTCACTGCTTCTCAGTGGTCAGCTTTAACCTTTGTGATGCTGAACTCAGATGAAAACCTTGAAGTGTTTGATCTTAAGAAATACCTGAAATCAGAGCAAGTTCTTCTGGGAATGATGCCAGTGGTCAAAGTCTCAAACACCACTTTGTAAGTATTTTTATAAAAACTGTAAAATGTGCCTTTAGTAGAGCTCTCATGTAGGGTCTATGATATGCCACTAGTTCAGAATAATGCTTCATATTACTTTCTTCACTGTGAACAAATAATTGTTATACATGAGAGTTATGGCTTTTTCCATTGGGGGTGGGATTCTAGTTTGACCACAAAGACATGATAACTTGTCTTTTACTGTTGTTTAAAACAAAACTCATATTTTGTTCCTTTACTGTTGTCCTTTATTATTTTAGGAGAAAATCACACATGGGTTTGTCAAATTAACTTGATTGTTTTCATGGATCTTTTTACAGACTGAGTTGGTGTGAGCTCTCTGAAGAATCTTGCAATGGTCTCACATTATCAGTGCTAACCAAACCATCCTCAAATCTCACTGTGTTGGACCTGAGTCATAATGATTTGATGGATGCTGGAGTGATGCGACTTGCTGATGGGTTGAAACATGTGAACTGTAAACTTGAGACTCTCAAGTAGGTTTTTCAGTTATCAATTAAAGTAATATATCAACCAGTGTTATAGTTAGCCACTAGTTTGAGTTTATAAACTAGTTTGTCTTGAGATTTAAAGTTATTCTGTGTTCGCAATTCTTGTTAGTGTTAAGTGTCAATATAATTCAACAATCCTATGAAAATAGTACTAAGATGGATACAACTAAAGTTGAGAGATGAGCAGCCCATGTATTAATGAAATAATTTGAAAGTCTTCCCTTAGGGGTGACAGTGGGTCAGGAGGTCATGAGGTCAGAGTTTATCCTGGAACCGGTAGGTTTCTAGTTTGAACACTGTTGTGTTGTGGTTAAGACACTTCACCTGACTTGCCTGCTGGTGATCAGAGAACCCAGTGACCCTGGTGCATGGCAGCTTCTCCTCTGTTAGACTGTTGTAGGGAGGCTGTGGCTACAATGTAGTAATTTGCCACCATCGGTGTGTGTGTGTGAATGAGTGAATGATGAAATGTGGTATGAAGCACTATGGGGTCCAATAGACTTGATAATGTGCTAGAGAGGTTCAGACCATTTACTATTTAAACTATAATCAGGTTTTACACAAAATTACTCTAAAAGACTGTAAAATGTCATGTTGGAAGCAATCTATGAGGAAGTAATCAATGGATTTATTGTTATCAAAAAATATAAGCTGCAGTATTGTAATATTTTAAGACACTTTATACTCTTATTATTTGCAGGCCATAACCTTTAAAATTAGAATAAAGGACTTTTATTCTTTGTTTTATATAGAAAATATATAAAGTCCTGGACTTTTGTATCACCATCAAATTTTGCTGAGCTCTATTTCTAATCCAAAATTATGTCTTTGTGCAGGTTGGCAGGATGTCAGGTGACAGAGGACGGCTGCATTTCTCTGGCTGAAGCTATTAAGTCCAATAGACTCTCATCTCTTAAACACTTGGACCTGAGTTACAATCACCCTGGAAACAAAGGGATGAGGGCTCTCAATGCAATAGTTGAGGATCCAAACAAGAAACTTGAGACAGTGAAGTGAGTAAATAAATCAGACATTACTTAGCATTATTATTACTACTGTAGAAAAATAGCTTAATCTAATATATGATGCACCATGTCTAAGTAGAGGCTTTTAAACAGCAATCAGGTATTTATGATGGATCCCACTGTTACTTCTTGCTATGCTTAGCTGAATATGTAAATAAATGTTATAGTTCAAGAACTAGTGGAATAATATATAAAGACTTTCTGATTTATTTTCCAGAATAAAATAAAATGAATCTTTCTTGTCTTACT
>NW_015119592.1:0-2685 GCF_001443285.1 Poecilia latipinna
CTGTTGGCAGGAAAGATCTCTTTCACACTGGAGATCTGGAATTGGAGCGATTTAGATTCAGAAGTGGTGGCTTGTTTGGTTGTTTCCATGACACCGGACCTGCAGCCCCGTTTCTGCTGTCTCTCTCTACTCCTATCTCCTCTGCTGCGACTATACGCGTGTATATAGTCTCAGTGGCTTACGGCCACCAGCAGTTACCATACTCAGCACACACTCAGTCATAACACTTATGTCATCTCCATGTGGCTGGCAGAGCATACTCCAATCGATTGCTTCAAAGCTTGGAGGTCCTCATGTGCTTCCTATTACCATTTCCTAACAGCCATCTTCCTAATAAATAGCCTCTTCACCAGGGGGTTTGTATTCAGTGCAGAGAAAAACAAGATTATGGTCAGATTTCCCCAGAGGAGGTCTTTTTTTGGAAACATACACCTACATACATTGTTTTCTTGGGTGGAGCAGCTGACAAACTGGTGAAATGTTGGCAGTGCTGAAGAGAGTGAGGCATGATTAAAATCAGATTGTTGAGAACCGGGGTATTGGAGTGGGTTTTCTGTTGTTTTCATCCTTATCCAGTAGAGGGTGCTACGAGGTTGCACCACTACCTGGAGGGTGTGCCTGTGGTCCCTGGATTCAGCACACCTGCGGCCAATCTCATCACCTGGAGGAGTATATGAGCAAGGGACTGCCAGCACTTCATTGCCAGAATGTTTGCCTGTACTGGTACACCAGCCCTCCGTTGATCTCTGAGTTTGTGTTTCTACTGTTGAAATCCACTGATTTTCTCTTGTGAATCCTCCGGAGGAAATCTTTCGAGACGCCGTGGATATTACCCACTGGTTGCCCAAGTTCCCAAAGTCACTTCTGCAGTTAACCTACCTCCACTGGATTCTCCAGCTGGAAATCCATTCCCGCAACTCCTCCGTGCCGCTCCAGAACTTACCTGTCTGCCCTCAAACGTAGCTTCACCCTCCAACCAGCAGTTCCCACCTTTGGAGCCTGACCCCGGTTTCTCAGAGTCAAACCCCTCCCCGGACTGGACCCAACTCTTACCAAGGAAGAACCTTCTGGTTTATCTAAAGAACTGCAAAATCCCACTGCCCATGAACTTGCCACCTCTCTCCTCTTTGTGTTCAGTTTTAAGAAATCCTGGCAGCAGCTGAGCCACAAGGACCAGATATTTGTTATTTATCATTGTTTGAAAAGAAACTTTATTGACTGACTGACCTTCACCTCTCCATGTAGTGTTCTGCATGTGGGTTAAAAGCCTTAAATCCAACATGACACAGATATTGCCACAAATTCATTGGGGTGTTGTGCATTATTATTATGCATTATTATTAACATTATTGCTATAAATGCTGATGAAAATCTGAAAAGATGAATCTGTTGTAATTGTTTACTTGTCGCAGATAAAATGTTTAACTTTTCTGGGGATTAAGGGTGCATTCACACTAGCCCAGAATTAGTCTTGAATCAGACTCTAATTTGTTTGTCTAGAAAGTCCGATTCCTTTGGGAGGTGAGAATGCAAATTTGAATTCCAAAACTGATTAAAAAAATTAACTCTGCTCTGCCTAAAAATCTAGGTCTCAATCCGGTTGAAGTGAACTTTTGCACAGTTGAAAACAGTGAATGCCACCTGACTAAAAACCGTTCCAAAAGCAGGAAGTGAACTACAGCGCAGGGCATTCTATGTCAATAAAACCACATTAAATGAGCGTTTCCACCATTTGCGGAAAAAATGGCTTGTGGGGTCAGACATGGAGTGAAGAGGAGATAAAAGGCCTCATACAAATATGGTCAGAAGAAAATATATCACAGCTGCTTGTAACCACTCACAAAAACGAGGTTTTCAAGCTAATTAGTGTGAAAATGGAGGCACTGGAAATCCCTCATAGAGTTGCACAGTACTGAACTAAGAAAAAAAGACTTCGCCATCAATTCAACAAAATACATGACATGCTAAGGACAAGAGGAAGTACAGGAGACGCGAAGGACAAGTTTCTTTGGTATCATGAACTAGATGCTATTATTAACACTTGACCCAGGAGCAGCCCGTAACATGTTGTGGAGTCCTACCAAAAAGGGCCTCCGCTCTATGTCTTCTTCAGAGGTTTTTGTGTTGATTCCTTCAGTAGTTCTTGGTGCAGCGTCACCACAGGCAGCGGGGGGAACAGGTTTTTCAGTTAGTTTGAGTTGTTTGACACAATGTAGTGTGAATGCAAACTACAGTCCTGAAAATGTAACAAATGTCGCAACTTTGATCCCCAAATGAACCGAGTCTACCGGACTATCAGCCTAAGTAATGTTAGAGATAGCATGAGTTCTGAGGTGGACCATGTCAATGGACTGAACAAACAAACCAACATAATCCTACCTGGACAAGAGCATGGAAGATCTTGAGGACCTGCTTCTGGATGAGGACAGAAAAAATGGTCGCATCAGAAAGCAGCTGGCTGATGAGCTGTTGAATCCTAGGCAGAAAAATCTGCATGGCTGCCAGTAGCGGCTCCCTCTCATCTGCCTTCCTGTACCTGAAGCCCACATATACAGCAGAGATATCAGTTAACCTCAGACTCCTTCTGAAATTTGAAGCAGTGGCACCTGCTGGAACTGCTTCTTGCCATAAATGCAGTCACTTTATCACAGGTCTTACATAGTTTATTACTCACTAGTGCCATGC
>NW_015119593.1:0-2679 GCF_001443285.1 Poecilia latipinna
TGAGGTGACATTATGAGCCCTAAAAGCACATGTTAAATATATAATGATTATTATTATAAATACTAATACTGCTTCAAACAAGGACGTTGCCATGGTCACTGCTTCACATGGTGGCAGACTTCTGGGTATTTATACTAATTTACATTAATATGTATTTATGGAGGCGACAGGCCGACCAGCAGCTGCTTTATTTCCTATAAATTGTGATTTATAAAGGAAAGGTCAGCAGGTTTTATGCATCCGATTTTTTTGTGCGCCGAACTTTTCTAAATTTTTCTGTACTCCCAGTTTTCGTGTCTTTTATGCACGAGGCCCCTGATCTTCTTCAGTGTTTTTATCTCAGAGTTTCTCAGTAATTGATCTGAATAACATTTTGTGTTTCAGAGATCAGAACCTCAGACTGAGAGCAGAACCTGCAGGATCCGTCTGTCCCTCTATGAGGAGTGACCGGTCCAGACGAAAACTTCCAGACTTCAGTCCTGAACCAGAACCATCAGAGTAAGAAACCAGTTTCTAACTGGTTCCTGTGACTCTGCAGAGACCAACTAGGATTTAAACTTTGATTTCAGCTTAGAAACTGATTCATGGAGACCAAAACATCATTTAAATCATTTTAGTTCTTTTTTCAGTTGTGATCTTTGAGAGAACAGAACAAACTGGAGGAAAAACTAAATAGTTTCCTTTGTGTCTTTATGAATCTCTAGCAGCTTCCATGTTCCACTGAGGTCTGGAGCCTCATGTATAAAAGAGAGAGCAGTTTTCACTCCAACATGGACAAATTTAGAAAAGTGCAGCCACAAAATATTAGGATGTATAAAACCGTACGTACAAACCTGCTGACCTTTACTTTATAAATCACAATTTATAGGAAATAAAGCAGCTGCTGGTCAGCCTGTCGCCTCCATGAATACATATTAATGTTAATTAGTATAAATACATATTAATGTAAATTAGCATAAATACATATTAATGTTAATTAGCATAAATACCAAATAGTCTGCCACCATGTGAAGCCGTAACCATGGCAACGTCCTTGTTTGTAGCAGTATTAGTATTTATAATAATAATTACATATTTTTATTTAAAATGTGCTTTCAGGGCACATGAGGTCACTTCACAAAAAATAAAAATAATATATCTTAAATAAAATATTTCAAATAAAAAACTAAAATAAAGAGATGTGAGAGCAGCAGACGGTTCAGCCGGATTTAAAGACAGACAGAGAGTCTCTGAGTGGGAAAGTGGACGTTTATTCTAAATAGTAGAATCATGTTTATAAGTTTACATTTACAGAATAAAGATGCTTTATGTCCATAAGGCTCATTCACAAAGCGGCTCGACTGAAGGATGGCTGCAGCTGGACCGGTACCGGTACCGCTCGGCTCCTTCTTTAAGTTCTGCTCAGAGATCCAGGATGATCCGTCTCAACAGATCAACGTATTTAATGTCTTTGGTGACAAATAAACCCAGAAACAGGCAAAACGAGCAGAACCAGATGGAAACCAGAACCAGGTGCATTAAAGGAACCAGACCGTCTAAATAAAACAGGAACTGGACCCAATAAAGATGGACTGTAACTAAACTGCAACTATAAACTATTAATCAGGACAATAAAACTACAAAGTGAAAACAGAACCAAAGTCCAAAGAATCATCATGAAGTCAGATTTAGCAAAAAATGAGACAAATTTAATAATTTGTTGTTTCTCTGCTAACATGTCCAAATAATGTTCTGTCACAGTTCAAGGCTCTTTATAAAGTTCTTAGATTAATGCAAACTGGACCTGAATCCAGTTTCCTGGAGCTCCACCAGTAAATAATGATCTATGTTTCTACACTGGAATCCAGATCAGAATCAGATTTTGGTCTCTGAGCCTCTGATGGAAACAGTTTTCTACTCAGACAGAATAAAGATTCAGACGGACAAAAACAACCAGAGAAAGATCCATCAGAACACCAGATATAATGAAACTCTTAAACCAGAGATCATCAATGTTCTGAGGTTCTGTTCTGACTCAGCTTCTGGTACCAGGACGGCTCCAGCCTGTTGTTAGTGAACTATTTCAGTGATGAAGAAATGTCTTTACAGAGGGAGGAAGAGGAGCAGTGTTGGTGAGGAGGAGCAGCCGTCCTGCTGTGCTTCGTGTCAGGAGGTTCTGATGGATCCGGTCTCTACCAGCTGTGGTCACTGGTTCTGCAGACAGTGCATCAGGTCCTACTGGGACCAGTCTGCTCCATCTGGACCCTCCTCCTGCCCCCAGTGTGGAGAAAGACCCAGAACAGGAGCTGGACTGCTGACAGCCAATCAGAGCCTCTGGGCTCCAGGTGAGACTGAACTCGTCCAATCAGAGCTTCTTCTGCCGTCTGTTGGACCAATTAAACGTCTTTAGTTGGGATTTGGACATTTAAGGTTTTATAAATCTTCCTGTCAACTAAATCTCTGTATTTCCAGCTGCTGTAAATAGTTTTACTTTAAAGTCACTCTGTTCTCAACTCTTTGTGCTAATTGCATTAAAACTGAACATTTTATTAAATCTGATGGTCATTTTGATGTATGAACTAGGCAGCCTAGTTCTGCACTAGCGACATGCTAGGTGGCTAACCACCCGTCCCTTAAAGTACAGAACCGTCCCGTATTTGGCTGTTAAATGAACCGATCGAACCGATATGGGTCACGATT
>NW_015119594.1:0-2677 GCF_001443285.1 Poecilia latipinna
GAACCAGTGAAGCTGATGAACCAGTGAACCAGTGAAGCTGATGAACCAGTGAACCTGATGAACCAGTGAACTGGTGAAGCAGCCATGTTATAAAACAGTATCAACTACACAATATAACCAACTGCACCTAAAATGCACCGATGCAGGTTTGCTTGCTTGGGGACCGTCCTGTTGACAATCACTGAGTTGCAGTGGTGGTTTGTGGTGTGTGCGACATGGGCAACCGCCCAGGACAGCATCATGTGGGGGGCTGCCCCCTCTGCCCCTGCCATCAGCTGGAGGACCTGAAAGTGAACAGTGCCTAATGCAAAGCCCCTCAATCCCCTCCTAATTTTTCATATTTAAAATGCCAATCCTTTTAAATATTGGCTAAATGTTCTTTCAAAATTAGTTGGACACCTTAGGGTTTATTTGCATTGTTAGACCATTTTTATGCTATTAGTTGACAATGGTCTCAAAATGACAGTATTATCATTAATTCCTGGGACCATTAGTCATCCAGCAAACTGTGTCGTGACATGCCTCGCTGGGAGGGCTGGAGCAGTGTTCACAGACTTATGTACAATGCACACACACCTTTTCCAAGGCTATAAACACACACACACCCTCAACTCACTGGCTTTGCTGGCCACTTTTCAGTGAAACATTGGATTGTTTTCAGGTGTGACCTTCCTGCTTTAACATCCTGCTCATGTCGTCTTCAGGTCATCAGTCCGTTCGGCTGGAGGGACATGAGGATCAGTGTGCCGGGCGGGTGGAGGTATGGAAGGACGGGAACTGGGGCACGGTGTGTGACGACAGATGGGACCTGAGAGAAGCCAAGGTGGTTTGCGCCCAGCTGGGCTGTGGGACCGCTCTCAGGGTGACGGGTCAGAATGGATTGTTCCCTCCAGGGAGCGGACCGATTCACCTAGACGAGCTGAACTGCACCGGGAACGAGCAGAACCTGTGGTTCTGTCCGGGTGTCCAGGAAAACTCCGACTGCGGACACAAAGAGGACGCTGGTGTGGTGTGTTCAGGTCAGTCTCCATCAAACATCTGGTCTGTTGGACATGAACTGTCCAAGCTGACGTCTGTCTCTGCCAGTGTCCACATTTGGACACAAACTCGTCTTGTGGATGATTTTTAAGTTGAGCTTTTTGTAGAGCCCTGCTTAGGTTACGTTCACACTGCAGGCTGAAGCGACCCACATCTGGTTTTTTATCTGAATGCGACCTGCTCCTGATCTTTTCATGACTGATCAGATCTTCTCCAATGTGATACAGGCCAAGTGGATATGTGGTTCTGAATCCGATGCGTATCGGATCTTTTCAAATGTAACCCGTCTGTTCGGGCAGGTCGCATTCATCCAACCCGAACGTCTTTGATACTCGACAAACGTCGCTATTCTGCGTCCAGTGTGGCGGACCGCAATGAGGATCGAGTTGTTGATGTGCTGCTCCAGTCGGACTGTAAGATACGCTCCACCGTTGGCATCTGTGTTTACTTCCACAAACACTGAGCTCTTCTTTTTTTATGGCGGTTGGCTAAACGCTGCGCTTCCTCTCTACGAGTGACGTTATTGCGCCCTCTACTGTGCATGCGGGACGCTTTCAGGTCGTTTGCAGCTCACTGGAGATCACATACAAATCGCCTTTCTTTGGAAGAGTGAACGGCCACGAAGAAAATCAGATTGAACATTAAGGCCTGCAGGGAGAACGTAGCCTTATTTCAGTTTCTGTTTCTTTAAAGTAATAAAGAATCTGAACTTTGAAGAAAATCCTTGAACTTAAATCTGAATGTTACAGATTAACTTGAAACTTTTCTCTGCCTGTTTTTCCTGCAGTATCTAAGACGTCCTTCAGAGTCACCACAGCAGGTGTGACTGAGCTGATGAGCACGGGGTTAAATTTTTAAGAATATCAGCTGTATCTGAGTCTCTGAATATACCTGATGTCTGTCCGTTGCTCCCAGCTCCTCCTGCAGGCGCCTCTTCTCCAGAACATCTCTGCATCATATCTCTGTCTATTGCGGTGCTTGCTCTTGCCATCCTGAATTTGGTTCTCTGCTGCCTTTTCTGTCACGGCCACGGTAGGTCCTCGTCTCCTCACCTGGTAAACATCTGTAGGGAAAAAGACCTGCACTAACTCAGCAGTAAGGTTGGTTCTGACCTTGTTTGCAAAGATGCGGGCGGTGAGGCCAGCAGAGCCGTTGGTCTGAAGAAGATGGTGATCTGTGGTCAACGAAGTGGAAACACAGATGCCTGAAGAAGCATCGATTCTAAAATGCTGATTTATAGATCACAAGTAATGTGGAATAAATATGAATCATAAAGTTTAACAATGAATAAAAATGTCAAAACAAAAATAAACCACTTCTCACTTCATATTTATTCTAAATATAATTATAATATCTAAAATATAGTAAAAACTGTATTGTGTTGTGTGTCATCAGCAATGATGCCATAATGATCTGGTCCAGGTGAGGAGCAGAGTTCATGTAAAGGTCAGCGGAGAGATGACGTCACATGACCAGCAGCAGATCCACGTCATGCTAACATTTCTCTCTGCTGTCGCTACATGATGATGATAAATCGGGGAGGGTAAAGTGAGCATCTGGAGCTTTGACTCCTTCACTTCTGGTCTGCAGACAGTAGAACTGCAATGCTTCGGTCTGAATTCCTCGTTTCTCCTGTTCT
>NW_015119595.1:0-2672 GCF_001443285.1 Poecilia latipinna
CGCCCCTAACTCCTCCCAACTCTGGCAGACTGACTACTGACCAGCTCTCCGTCTCACGGGTCCGAAAAGACTCTAATTCCCGGGTATTACCGCAGATAAGAATTTAGAGAACTTTTATTTAAGCTGGGAGCGGAGATGATTCGTCCAAGTTCTAACTACCTTCATCCAGACGTTATGCCCCGCTTCAGTTCATAACCCAGGCATCGGAGTAGCCCCGCCGATGTCCGAACTCATGAACCACGCCTGTTCACGGCAGCTCACCTCCTAATTATTAACGTGCACTTGGTAACCGACTTGGATAATTTTAGCGACTAGGAATAAGTCCCAGGGACATTATTTATCTGAACTAAAGAACTTACGAAGCCACCCTAAGTTACTAGGACCATAAACATTGATTTTACACTGATCAGAGAAATTAAATCTAGATGACTCAATTAATTTAACTGTCCACAACTTCAAATTAGACTTTAGTAATTTTATTAGCAAGCTTTAGCAAGGGAAAAGGACATACAGCATTTTAATAAAAAATATAAGAAATTAAAACTTTTAAGAATCATCAGAAATTACTCCTTCTAACCCTACACTGTGTCTTAATCTAAATAGAGGCTTTGGGGGGAGGCAGTAATACTCAAACCCAGATGCAGAGACGATCTTTGGCAGCAGATACTTTAACGTCCATGGATGGAGTCCTGTCATTGTCTTGGCAGGATCCTTACAGAATAAATCCAAAGTTGAACTGGTGAGAATCCTCAGTGAACTCAGTTCTTTATCCACAAAAGATCTTTGTCTATTCCCCATGTCCACTGCAGCATCGATGTAATCCTTTGGGTTGAGTGCAGGGCCGCAGTCGAATCAGAGTCCCGGGTTGTGGGTAAACGGATCTTGTCCCTTTCTCGGGCAGCGAGCAGTCGTCCCGGGGTGTCATCACTCAGGCCTCCGCTGACTCTGCTTCTCCATCTGCTCGACTCGAACGCTGCGGAACAAAGAACCTCGATCCTCCTGTCTGGTGTCTTTTTATTCTTATCAGCAGCCACACACTTTCTTTCCTCATGGACGTTTTTACTTGACGTCAACTGTTCTTTGGTTAGCCTCAGACTACAGATGAACTTTATTTCTCCTGAGCTGCACTTTCAGTTCCCTGTCTGAATTCTGCACCTGTTTCCTCCGTACTGACTGCTAGGACAGATGATCTCATATCCATCACCATCTTAAAGACATGATGTCTGTTCTAATGACCTAATGTCTTGGTCACCTCTGCTCTCCTTTCGTTTCCACTTTTCCCCTGATCTATCACCTACCATCTACCTCCAACACAACATCAGTGACCTTTAGTTACATTTACACATTTAACCACATTTCAAGTTCAATGTCAAAATCACATTTATAACCTTTTAGTTTCTCTGATTTAGCATTCATTTATAATTTTATAATAACCATATCTTATTAGTTACTCTTATTATAATCATGATGTGAGTTATTACAGACATTTCTGAAAAGAATCCAAGAATAATTCATTATTCTAATTATTTGACACCATGTTACAGTTACTTGTTTCACCTGTAAGTACTTCCATAAGTATAAGGGTAAGTGTAAATATTCTTATAATCAAACCAACATCAACCACTGGTTAAACCAATATTAATTATTGGCTTAATTATAAGTTATCATTATTAATTCAAGTATTTTACTCTGGGTTTTATCCAATTACTCAAAATGTTTAGATTTTATTCTTTAAACCTTTAATGCTCCGAAATGAGCAGTCTGAACTATTTTTATTCACTGCAGGCTGGAAACTTCCTCTTTCTTCAGGAAACCTGCTCTTCCTGTTCCATGACTCTCTTTCTGCCTGATTATGATTTTTTATGATTAAATAGAAAAAAGTAGAATTAAAGCAAAGTTTGCAGGACACAATAACAACACACACAACCAGATTAATTTTATTAGCGTCTGACTCTACTGTTGGGTCTTGATGTCACCTGTGTAATCAGTTTTAAAGATAACTTTATTTATTGTTATTATTAAACTAAAATCTCCAGCATGGGGAAGTGGGATGAGCTTGACTTTTCTCGACACCCCCTCCTCGAGGTCAGACCTTTCACATGCTGGGAACCCAACACCCTCCTGCAGGTCTGCGTCCTCAACCCCTGGAAAGAGAAGATGGTCCTCTGGGATGTGAAGATGCAGATCCTCAAACTCCACTGCTCTTTGACACCCCCTCCTCGGAGTTTTGATGTCTCCCAGGAAGTGACGAATGTCGAAGAGAACCCAGGTCGCTCTGATCCTCAGCTGGATGAACTGTCGGTTCTTCAGGATTTGGAAGATTCCTTAGGAACATGTTGATGAGCTGACGGGCTGAGGCAGAAACCTCACAAAAAAAAAAAAAAATCTGGAAGTTCAGCAGAACAAAGCAAAAAGCATGAGCAGCATGACGCTTTATCCACAATCGTAATCCTTTTCCGTCGCTGGAGGTCGTTAAGGGGTACTGAAGTTGTCGGAGGCATCAGAAGTTGTTCAGGTCCTGGGAGGAAACTGTTGACCCCTCCCCTTCCAGGTGTTCAATGCTTTGTTGCAGGATTGATCTTGGTGGTTGTCTACGACGCCACTCCTTCCTCACGTCTTCAGTCCCTTGTCCAGTTTAATCCATCCGTTTGTGACAGGAGTTCTTCTTTAGC
>NW_015119596.1:0-2668 GCF_001443285.1 Poecilia latipinna
ATAATTAAGTGAAAAGAAACTAAATATTTAACATTTAAATTCAAATAATCTAGGTATGATATTTAAGACTAAAGTTTAATTTTCTTCTGTTTTTGTCGGTTTTTTTTCAACACTTTGTTGGGTTTTGGGTGTTGGCTGCATCAGCGCAAAATAAAATATCTTCAAAAGCGTTTTAGTTTGAGCCAAGAAGCCACTGAAGAGAAAAACCTCATTTTAATGGCAGATTGTGTTTGATTGTTTTAATGTTGCAATGACTTCTCAAGCATTTCTTCTTGTTGTTTTTCTCCTTGCAGGGACACCTGCACTGTCCTCCTGACATCTCTGAGCCTTTATAAGTCCTGGGATCTGAAGAAGTTTGAAATCAAAGGAGAATCTCTGAGCCTTTTCCACTCAAATACTTTTGGTCAATAATTTTATTAGTGTATTTAAAATTTAAATGTGGCTTATTTTGGGTTTACTTAAATAAATATGATAATTGATTTAATCTTTTTCTAAATTTGTAATAAGCTAAAAGAATTGTGTATCCGTTATTTTTGTAACCTTAAATAAAACTGGATTATTTTTAACCCAGTGTTGTATTTCCTTTCTCTGATGAAGATACAATGACAATAAAATCAGTTGGGACATGAAATATGGTTTTTCAGTGCAGGGTTTCACAAAAATAATGTTTTTAAACTGAGCTTGAAAAGAGAACTACTGCCGCTTGAGTTCAGGCAAAACAAATAAACAAAAAAATTATTTACACAAAACAGAAAACCATAAGAGTCCAACATGAACCAAAAACCAAAAACAAGTTCTGGTTGCTACATCAAACCCGACTCACCTTGGTCCAGTTGTAAAGACGAGGAGGGATATGCTAGTTATTGTGCTCAGTGGGAAGCTAACTACTGTTAGCATAACAAGCTAGCAGCATTGAAACATGTTCACCATCAGAGGTTTTAAACATTTAATTAACAAACATGAGTGAATAAACAGCTTATTGCTACATTTTGAGAAAGTGGCAGCCATTTTGGATTTGTAGGTGAGAGACATTATACTTTTTCACATTTAGCCTATGTTTTACACTGCAAAAGAACAAAATCTTACCAAAAATGTTGCCTAATTTTTAGTGCAAATGCTTTAATATACTTGAATTAAGAAAAAAATAACCTAATTGTAGCTTTTCAGCAAGATAATAAGCTTGTCAATAATTCTTGAATATAGATCAAACAGTACTAGTTCAGACTCTTTCGCTGACAGCAAAAGATTTTTCCTGTTTAAAGTTAAAAAAAAATCTGACAATATTTGTGGAGTCTTCTGCACAATCAAGTAGAAAGCAGCAAGTGGTTTTTGGGTGGCAAATTTACCTGCAAAAGCTCTGATTGATGTGATTGTAACAACAATGAATAATAATTATAATATATTGAATTATTTACATTTTCTTCACCTGAATCTCGAATAAAATACATAAAAATGACCATTTCTCTCTGCAGCAACGATTTACTGTTAAATAAGTCGCACTTTAATTAGTATTTGATCAAATTGATTGAAAACAGAAACTTTAGACTCAGTTCATCCTGAAGGAATCACTCGAGGTCTGTTGGCGCCCTCTAGTGGCCATATCCAATGTAATATTCCATCTTTATTTCAAATAAAAATATAAAAGCTAACTTTTCTTTTGTTTTTAATGCCCAGATTTAGAGATTATCCATAAGTACATGTGTAATTTTTAAGCAACACTTTTTAATCAACATTTTTAAGATTTAATATTAAAATCTAACCTTACTTCACCTTATAACATCACCTGTGAAACAAAAACAGTATTTAATTTTCTTTACTGTTTTTCTATGTCTGAAAATGGATTGGGTTCTTTCTTAAACAACATTACATCATGATTATCATCTTTTTATTCTTTGCAATTTTAACAAAAATAGTAAAAGATTATTAAAAGTATGCCTAAAAATTACATGAAAAGTACTTTAAAGGTGCCTAAAAGACAAACTTCTGCATTTGTATTCAATAGTTTTATTTTGTAATCAGGTTGCTGCGTGTTGCAGACTTCTGCCCAGGTCCCTCTTAAAAATGAGATCTGGATCTCAACGGGGTTCACCCGGTTAAATAAAGAAGTTAAAAAAGGCATACTTTATTAGCCTAAAATTTACACTGAGAGGTAATTTAAAACATAGTGAAATTAATAATTTAAAGTAGTGTTAAGTGAATTTAAAAAAATTATATTTTGAGCATATATTGTAAAATATACACAAAATATCTTTGACAGATATTTTAAATATCTTAAATATACACCTGAGCAAGTGTATATTTACACTTGAGCAAATACATATTTTGTTCACATAAAGTATACTTTTATTTAATATATTTCTTAAAAGTGTATTTTGGTACAATTATATTTAAGTATGTTTAAAGTTATAATTTCGAAATTGGTACAAGCATACTTTCAGTATACTTCATATATATTTATAGGTAGTACACTTAATACTTAGTACACTTAAAGTGTACTTTCACAAATGTAAGTATGTTTGAAATATACTAAAGTATACTTTTTTCCCCTCGGCATGTTCTGCTCTGTGGGTGGGAAATATTTCAGTGTTTTTTTAGGGGTGTTGTTGTCAGTTACTATGGCAAACTTCGGCTCTATGAAACATTAATGTAAATGTGTCTGGAAAAATTA
>NW_015119597.1:0-2667 GCF_001443285.1 Poecilia latipinna
ATATATATATCCTATAAAAATATCTTTGCACATTCACCAGGATTTTATTAGGATGTTAAGATAAACTGAACAGAGCAGTCACAGCCCATTAATTAAAATGCTATGCAGTGAAACGTTCAGTTTCTTTGTTCTTTACCTGCTGTCTGGTATTGATCTAGATCACATGGTTTCCACTCCTGTTGACCCTGGATCTCACTGTGTCAGTCAAACAGAAACAGAATTCACTGATTATACCTACTATATATCGCTGATGCTTAACAAGGCTGTGTATGGGATTCTGTGAGCACAGAGCTCCCATGATACAGAAATACTAGTGCTTCTATACTTTCAACATTGTTTCATCTTTACTAGATATTCGGATTTAGCTATCTTCATGTTTAATGCAAAATTATAAAGATGTTTTTTATTTATTATTTTTTTATTTTGTGTCATTACAGACAACAAACGGCACATAAAAGACGAGTAATGCTACTTTGATATGCCAGGCAGCCATTTTCTGGTCCACAGTTGCCATGGATGTGCTTGAACCCAGGTTACCAGAAGCTGCCGGTCTTATATTTCAGTTAGTCGATGGAGCTTAAACAAAGCCAAAAAATATATATATAAAAAATAATAATAATCTGCAGAAATCTAGTGAACAGTTTTCCACTTTGTCCAGTGTATGCTATGCTGTACAAGTTTTTTGTTTTTCCTCCAGTTTAGAAGTTGAAGGAATGTCACTCAATGAATCATAATATATTCAATCGGTGACAAAGTGATTTAGTTCATTATTTATGTCTAAACATCAGAGCTAGTTCTGGTGAAGCCGTACTCAAAGTGCTCTTAACGACATTAATTTCCAGCATTTCTCTCCCACCAGTCTTATCAGCAAATGTGCAGCTGCCATGGCAACCTTCATTTCCAGCTTCTCCGACACCTCAAAAAGCACTCTTAATAAACCTTATGAATGAGGATACACAGGATTCACGTTAAACGGAGTTAAAATGCGGAGGTGCAAGTAATTTCTTTCTCCTCTAAATTGCTTAGGCTGTTAAATTAAGCCTTGCATTTAAAAAGGCCTATAACTGACATCGAAAGGTTGGTGTAGAGTGAGACTGCAAGAGTGACGATTGTTTCGAGTTACTCATTTTTAAGTCTTGCATCTTGAGAATTAAAGTAGCAGCTGAACAAGCTAAAGTAAATCATCCCTGCGGCATAATGCTGCCAGTACCTTGCTTCACAGGGAGAATGTTGTGTTCAGGGAGTGTGTTTAGTGTTATTGTCGTGGTTTAAGGCAAACCTTTGCTGATTACATCTTCCCATCAATCAGGAATTCCTTCCCTGTCCCTGCTGAGTAAAGGAATGTCCACAGCATGATACTGCTACCACCTTGCTTCACATGACAACTTGCACTTTCTGAGCTTTGGACCTCTGCAGCTCTTCCTCTGCTGCTTCTTTGTCTTTATTGGAGAACTCCAATGTTCTCGAATACATCTCTGATGTTTTCTATTCACAGGATAGTTTCGTTTATACTGAGGTTAAGTATCCCATAGGTGGAAGTAGGCTTCTTCTGAAGGTAATTAGATGCACCAGCCTTTATTCTAGGAGTAATATAAAAAGAAAAGTCTGCTGTCCTTCAGTGAGCTTCTGGGTCTTAACCTTGCAGAGTCCTTAGAGCTGTTTGGTTTGGATGCATCTATTATCTGGGAACAGATGACAGAAACTTCACTTGCATTCACTGGGTTGTGGAATCCATTGGAGAAGTGAATAAGGTGACAAATGTATTTAGGTTTGTGGAAATATACCAGAAAACAGAACTTTGGTCACCATTGCTGAATGCTCCGAGTGGTTGTGCATCAGTGCAGCATGCAATAAAAATAAAAAATAAAAATAAAAAAACAGGAAAGCTGCTCTTCCTGAGATAGCTGCGAGGGTCAGTGCTTGAAGTGATCAGGCTGTTGGAAATAATTGCACATTGACAGCTATGTTGAGTAGGAAATTACCATGATTTGCTGTGCAGTCGCCTCTAATTACAAAGGTGAGCGCACATTTGAGTGTTTATCTGAGCAGACTCATCATCACCTGTCTACACAGATGTACTAGAGTGACATGGTCAGAGGAGTCATCCTGTAGCTTGTTGCTCACAAGGGAACAGGGACAGGTAGCCTGAACTCTAGCCCTGTGGATCTGTTGGAGCATAATGCTCTAATCCTGGGAGTCAGACATTTTGGAAATGATCTCCATCAGAACGACTCCAACAAAGGAAACCCAATTCAATATGTCTCATATTGAATTGATGCAACGCTTTCATCCTTGTACAGTGCCTTGCAAAAGTATTCATGCTCCTTTTTCACAACCAACCAATTTGATATACTATATTGGGATCTGATGTAATGCTCTCCAGGTACTCTGACTTCACAGTCCAAAATCATGACTGCTGGGTTAATTTGTTTCTCTACATTGCTCTGAGGTGCTAGTGTACGTCTGGATTGTTGTTTGGCTTGTCCTACGATGAGATGAAATGTAAAGCAATTCGAGGGGTGTTGCTACTTTTGCAAGACACTGTAAATAAAATAAGGAATCACTATCTTTATGATTGTTTCATGATGTTTATCCCCCCCCCCCCCCCCCCCCCCCCCCCCAACAAAAAAAAAAAAAAAAAAAAAAAAAAATATTAATTTTTTTTAT
>NW_015119598.1:0-2667 GCF_001443285.1 Poecilia latipinna
TGTGTTGTTTTTTTTTAATAAAAAGTTTTTTGTCCATTTTTTTCTTCTTTTTTTTTTTTTTTTTTGCTTAACTTCCACTGGCTGATGACAATACACACATTGAATTTAAAATATCTTAACTTCACTGGCATACAATAAAACCAAAATAACTTGAGGTAAATGGCTAGATTTGGGTTGACCTTTAACAACCAAATACTTAAAAAATTGTAATTCTTAAAGTTAAATTATATTAACCTCATTTCACATTGATGAAATTTGGCAGATTACAGATAAAACATCTTTGGTCTGATTCATAAAATTATTTTTAAGCGCACCACTCTTAATTTGAAGATTCTAGTCGTTATAGACTCTAGAGGACCACATAAATATTTGGAGTGGGCCGGATTTGGCACCTGGGCCTTGAGTTTGACACGGGATTTTACGCACACGTTGTAGAGAACTTAGTCATAACTATCCTTGGGGATGTTTTATATCAGCAATTAAATTTATGAGAAATATCCCCCTGGAGGTGGTGAATGGTTCTAAATGTGGAAAGGCATTGTTGTAATGACGTGCTGAAGGACAAAGAACCTGAAAAGGCAGGGACTTCTTTAAGAGACAAAGGCTAATTTGAAGGCATCAAATTGCAAACTCCAATTTCTTTTGTTTGATCTGCACAACATTTTTATAATAACTGAAGATAACATTACTTGGTTGCTCTATAAAATAGTGTTTTGTGCCTGGAAAATACATAATATCGCTCCTTTAACCTTTTTTTCCCCAATATTTGTATAGATTGCTCACTATCTGGACTCTCAATTTACATTGAAGCCAACATAGAAAGAATTCTGTCATTTAGTTAAGCATGTGTTTATTAATCAGTATAATTGTGTGTTTTCTTGATATTGTGCAGCCCTAGTTTTGTGTTAGATTTTTGTAGAACTTCCTAGCTACTACCTCTTGTAGACATTGATTGTGCTTTCTGATGCTATGCATCTTTTTAGGCCTTAAGCTAGTTATTTTGCTCTTACTTTTCAACTTATGCACCTCACCATATGCTTTTTATGTTGATGCACAAGAATTTAAAACGGATTAACACAGAAATTACAAAACAATTAGAAACTGTTTGTACTTTCTCGCATCCCAGTCAATCCTTCCTAAAGTCAGTTGCAGTTGTAAAATGGAGCATTTGCTTACTAAAGAAGGAGCAGACCAAATCTTTACATGAAACATTAGGAGACAGAGAAATGGATATTGCATCCCTCGACATTTGAACGTTCTGTACTTGTTTTTTTGTTTTTCCCCCCCTCCAGGCTCCCTCAATCCTTCCTCTTCTACATTCCCCACCTCTCTGTTCTTCTTTTACCTCATACCACTCCCTCATCCTTGTTTCATCCTGTCTTTCCTAACACCTCATACCTTCTCCCTCCCGTCTTCCTTTCCCTTCTAATCTCCCTCACCTTCTTATCTGTCTGCATCTTTCCCTCCCTCCCGCCCTCTCTCGCTCCACCCATGGTTCAGGGCTCCAACCCATGTTCTCCTCCTACTCTTCCTCCATGATATCCTTTCTATGTTAGCCGGTGGTCTCTCAAAATGTCCCAGAAGAATTGATGTATCCCTCCTCGGTGCTCAGCAGGCTGAAATAGATGGTTGACGCAATTCTCCAAATCACCTCAGGGAGGGAAGAAGGCCAAGAAAAGAAGATGGGAGGGTCCCCTCCTCTTCCTTGACATGTATGGATAAGTAATTCATATTTGCAAATAAAGTTAAGCTTTTATGAAAACAAAAAACAAAACAAAAAAAAAACAAAAAAAACGGTCTGCATAATCTGCTCGGCTTTGTTCCAATATGGCCAGCACATTACTACTGAAAATTGCTCTGTATGTGGCGATTGGCTGTTTACATTCTTTTAGGCTTTCACAGACCCACTTCCATCTGCATCCCCGCAGGTCAGGGGTGGGGGTTCAGAGGTGAAAGGCGAGGTTGCGGTCTGCTCCATCCAAGAGGAGAGGAGCTGGTGTTGGAGGTCCCCTCGCCCAACCCTCTTGGTTCAGTCTCAGAAGAGAGGAACCTCCTCCAGCTCCCCTCTTGCACATCTGGCTGCCCCCAGAATTCTCATTTGGAAGGAAAACAAGAATGTTTTTATTTCCCAGGAGAGAAGAAGAGCCAGAGTTAAAACACAGAGAGGCGTCCTGGGCCCTCACACAGCCTGCTGCTGGGCTGAGATGGTGAAGGGTTTCTCTTATTTCTTTTGTTTCTCTTCTTATTATCTTTTCCCCACACCTGGTATTTGTTTTTATTCCTTTAATATGAATGTAACAACATCGTTCTCATTTTCCAAAAGTAAACCAGCAGGCACCTTGAGCCCACTTCTCGTTACAATGTCGACTCCGCCATTACGGGGCCGTTTCATTTTTCGTAGTTTTCATTTGAAGGTAATCCATGAAACCGATGCTGATTTCACTTCTACTTCCTAAGTGAAGGATTGAAGCGAGCCAGGTTAGGATTGTGCATTACAGCAAAGAGCAGAGGACTCAATGGACGACCACTAGGAGACAGAATCACATGTCATTGTGTAAATAAGATATATAACACAACGCTATTGGGGTTGTTTAATAACAGGCTGTAGAATATAGCTAAATAGAAGATACCTTTAAGTTGCTCCTGTTACAATCTGGCATTTAAGAT
>NW_015119599.1:0-2662 GCF_001443285.1 Poecilia latipinna
TATATATATAATTTTTTTTACGTACTTGGCATACCTAAACTTACAAACAATACAGAAAATAATTTTTTCAAGTCATGTCATGTGTTTATTAGTACAGTAACAGCTCAAAATCTAACTTTATATGTTTAATTACCAAACAGCTCCTGCGTTGAGAGTAAACTTCTGTTGAATATGATGTTTCTATGAATTATGATTGTGGTTAGGTTTCAGAAAAGTCTTAAAGTGAATAATAAATGATCAGATAATTTCAGCTATTTTTATTTAACAGTTGTTGGAAACCCCACTCCAGCAGAGGACACTGTTGAGCTAATGTGTTCCCTCAATACATTTATAGGATTTGTTCCCTACAAAAACAACACAGGCATATCAAAAGGAAAACTTAATTTGGTATGTTACTTCAATAACTTGTAAAAATCCATCTGTTTGCTTTACAAAACTCATCATTACCAATAAACTGAGTGACCATGACAGGATATGGAAATGTCAAATAACCCAGAATGGTGAGGTTAAAGCCTCTGTCAGATAATGCTCTGCATTAAGAAATTCTAACTGTGGTTTAGTCTGTACAAACATTGAGTTTTGCTCTCTTTCCTGTAGATGGGCTGGAGGAAGTGTTCACTGCTGTTGGTGAGTCAGTGTCACTTCTATGCAGAAACATTTCGTCTCTCAGACTTGGAGACAGAATAGAGTGGACACTGATTAAAAATAAAAAAAAAAACACTGGCTCCATCACTAAAAAATGATCAAAGAAATGTATTTTAAGTGAGCAATCGCTCATCAATAATAATCAGCTAAACGAGTCCCCTGTATGCTGGAAACCACCAGTGTGTGGGTTGCGAAATCTTTGTGTCACTTCTATTTTTCTTGTTTTACATCTACATCAAAGACTGGTCCTTCAGGAGGAGATCTCACTTTGATCTCTGTGGTTACTTGGTTGAATAAATGTAAAAAAAAAAAATCCTTGAACCTAACCCAGTTAGGTTGAAGGTTGCTCAAATATTCTTGAGTGGAAGTTAAGTTGATCATAGTAAAATTTAAAGAAAAAATAACTAGGATGGTTATCAGAGCTGTTTACTAAATGCTAATAGCACGTTGTTCAATAAGCTTCTTCTCCCAGTTTTTATAAGCCCTGATGAAATGACCTTGTTTGTCCACAGAGAAGGTTCACTGAGGGCATCAAAATTTTAGCACTCTGTTAAATGTGCAGTTTCAGTCATTCATCTTTTCCTTTTAATAGGTGCGGCTGCAGTTGAATTTGGCACATATGTGAAGTGGAAACACAGATACAGTGCAGGCATTAACTCTAATAGAGAACTACGACACCGAGCTGTCAGAGTAGCATAATTACTACTATTTATCTTGACTCCTAAGTCAGTTATGATATTAAATGACTGATTTGTTTTTGCAGCTTATCTGTGGTGAAGTGTCAGAATTGTAAGGCAGAATTTGCATTGAAATCAAGCAGATATGGTGAAATGTGTTTCTCTGAAAACTATGATATCACATACTCTGTATAAAAACACACACTTACAGAGGTGTTTTTATACAGAGTATAAAAACTGCCAGGAAGGACTCTTCAGTGTAACGGCCTCAGGTTTGCATTGAAATAACTTCCTTCAATGTGATGTCACAAAGTGATTTCCGGAAGAGGTATTTTAAGAAACTGTTGCTCTCAGAGAACTTGGTCATATTTGTGAAGCATTTAAAGGAGTTCTGTAGAAGAAGAATGAATTTCCAGCCTTTGATTGGACTGTGTCTCATTTCTCCTCTATGGGCATCGCTGGCACTTTATTCACCAGGTAGGTACAACACTTCTCTTATAATCAAATTATCTAGGTTGCATCAAGTATTTAATTTAGTATTTACAAGAATATCTTCTGAAAAGAGAATGAATGTCGAGACTTTGGTTGCTCTGTATCTCATTACATCTGTTCAGTCAGATTCACTTTATTCCTCAGGTAATTGTAGCACATTTATTATATCTAATCAGCCTAATTGATCTCTATTTAGTATTTATTTAAGTATTTATTTACAGTGATGATTTGGTACTCTGTTGTACCAAAGCTAATGCTTTCTCTGCTTATATATTGTAATTAACTGTAAAATTTGGATGTCGTTGCTTTGTTGTCATGGCAAATAGATACTAGTATATAAACTGGCATTTTTTCATGAAGTCCATCTTTCAGAATGAATGTTGTTTTGAATCTGGGATTTGTTTTTAATAAGCACAAGCTTTCCTAAAGAGAGTTTTAGATTTATAAAAGTTCTTGATGGAAAAGTGACTGTAAGAGTGTTTTCACTGATGGCTTGATATTTAATAAACTGCTCAAATATGCTTGAGAGGAACAGGAAACAAATGATGGGAAGTCTCTTAAAGGTTATTCAGTGTAGTTTGTATTTCAGTTATTTCTCTAATCATGACATGTTTGCTAAATATCCAACACAGCAACAGAGAATATGACTGGGATTCACTGTGCAAGTGAATTCAAGTTGGATTATGATCTGCACGCTTTTGAAAAGAACTGTATTTATATTTTTCATTTGAAAACCTAAATGCATGTATTTTTAGCTTGAATGCATTGTTTTATTATTACACACAGGTCCTGTGCTGCAGATTGCTATACCAGGAGACAGAGTTACCTTGATATGTGGTTTACCTTCT
>NW_015119600.1:0-2661 GCF_001443285.1 Poecilia latipinna
TTTGCTTGAACAATGGTGAGAAAACAAGAATTGATATAAATTCAGGTAAGGAATCTGTATTAGATTTGACATTTGTTTCTAGCTGTTTAGCTCCATTATGTGATTGGCAAGTTAAAAATAAGTCATTTGGTAGTGATCACTACATTATAATTAGTAAAATAAGGGTGGGCCAGGTTCATAATACTGAAATGATGAGAGGAAAGTGGATATCTGAGAAAGCAAATTGGGAGGAATTTTATAAATTATGTGATAAGAAAATTTCAAATGTTCAAAATAATCAGAGTATTGAAAGTATGAACCGAGAGATTAGTCAGGGTATTTTAGCGGCTGGTGAGGCGACTATTCCAAAAACATTGGGGAAAAGTAGGAGAAAGGTCGTTCCATGGTGGAATGATGAGTGTAGGAAAGCAGTTAGAGAAAGAAATAAAGCATTTAAATTGGTTAAGAGGTCTCATAATTTTCAACATTTAATTGAATATAAAAAGTCACAAGCAAAAGTAAGGAGAACAATAAGAAGCACAAAAAGAGAATTTTGGAGAGGTTTCTGTGACACAATTGGCAATAGTACAAAGTTAGGGGATGTTTGGGGGATGATCAAAAAAATGGGAGGAGATAGAAGCTAATGGAGTTATCCTATATTAAGTAAAAATGATATAGTAGCTGTAACTGACAGGGAAAAGGTTGATATGCTAGTGAGAACATTTGTGGAGATACACAGTGGGAAAAACTTATCAGTTAATGAAATAAAGGGAAGGGAGAGAACTAGAAAGGAAAATGATGGAATCTTAAGAAGAAAGGAGAATGATAATGATCTGATAAATTGTCCTTTCTCTATTGGGGAGCTGAAAAGAGCATTAGATAGAACTAGGAATAGTGCTCCAGGTAAAGATGAGGTGTGTTATATTATGCTAAGACATGTAAGTGAGGAAGTTTTAAATAAATTATTAATTTTATTCAATAAGATTTGGAAGGAGGGGAGATTGCCGTGTAAGTGGAAAGAAGCCATTATTATTCCATTGAAGAAACCTGGGAAAGACCACAGCAACCCTGGAAATTACAGACCAATAGCTTTAACATCTAATATGTGTAAACTGATGGAAAGGATGGTGAATGAGAGATTAATACAATATTTAGAGTCAAGAAATATAATTGCTCCTTATCAGAGTGGCTTTCGTAGAGGGAGAGGAACAATTGATCCTATTTTATGTTTAGAGGATGATATTAGAAAAGCTCAGATTAATAAGGAAACTGTTGTTGCTGTGTTTTTTGATGTGGAGAAAGCATATGATATGTTATGGAGGGAAGGGTTAATGATTAAATTACATCAGATATGTATAGGAGGTAATATGTTTAATTGGATATGGGATTTTTTATGTGATAGAAATATCCAAGTCAAAATAGGATCTCATGTTTCAGAAAATGGAACTCCTCAAGGAAGTGTGGTAAGTCCAACATTATTCTCAGTTATGATTAATGATATTTTTAAAGAATTATCTTAGTTTTGGCAAGTCACTTTTTGCTGATGATGAAGCATTATGGAAAAGGGTGAGAAATGTAGAACATCTTATTTTAAAACTTCAGGAAGGTATAGATAAAATGGGTAAGTGGGGGGTAGAATGGGGCTTTAAATTTTCAGATGAAAAGACAAAAGTAATGTTTTTTACAAATAAAAAAATTGGGGTTGATAAAAAGTTGTATTTATATGGGAAAGAGAAAGGGCTGGCTGTTTTTGTTTTTTGGGAGTAGTTTTTGATAAGAAACTAACTTGGGAAAATCACATAGAACATATTATGGAGAAAAGTAAAAAGGTTCTTAACATTATGAGGTGTTTAGCAGGGTTGACATGGGGTGCAAGCTTTTTAATCACTTAAAAATATTTATGTGTCACTAATTCGATCAAGAATAGATTATGGGAGTGTGGTTCAGCAGCTACAACTAGGTTAAAAAAGTTAGATGTTATCCAAGCCAGAGCATTGAGAATTTGTTTAGGGGCAGTTAAATAAACGCCAGTATGTGCTTTACAAGTAGAATCAGGAGAAATGCCATTATGTATCAGAAGACAACAGATAATGGTTAATTATTGGACACATTTAAAAAGACATGATGAAGATCATCCAGTTAAGGAAGTATTAGAAAATTGTTGGGAAAGAGGAAAGTTACAAATTAATAGTTTTGGGTGGGTTGGGGATGACGGAGCAAAAATATTTAATGAATATTATAAAGAATTTAGTCAAACGGTATTGTGGCCATTGAGACCTACATGGACATGGAAATATATTAATGTAGACAGATCACTATCAAATATTAAGGAAAGAAATACAATAGATATTTGCCAAGAATTTTATAATGAAATACAGAATAAATATAATGATTATTTGCAAATGTATACTGATGGTTTGAAAGACCCCAAAAATGAAGCAACCAGTATAGCAGTAGTGATTCCTGAATTAAAGATTAATATTTCAAAAAGAACATCTAATTATTTGAGTATATATGCAGTAGAATTATGTGCTATTTTATTAGCTTTAGAATGGGTGGAGGATACTAATATAAATAAAATAATAGTTTGTAGTGATTCATTATCTGCATTGTTGAGTATTGAAAAGGGACGCACAAATAATCATCAAAATATATGAGATTATGGCTGTTCATCATAGGATA
>NW_015119601.1:0-2659 GCF_001443285.1 Poecilia latipinna
CGGGCTTTTTTTTTTCCCCTTTTTTTTTTTTTTTTAACGAAAGTTTTTTTAAAAAAAAAAAAAAAAAAAAAAAAAAAAAAAGAGTATGAAAAACATTTCTGTGAATCATTTAGATGTGCAGTGGCTTTTAAAAGTTTTCATAACCTTTCAGGTTTTTCCTGTTTTGTCACTGAAAGTTCAGTTTCATGGTATGTTATGTCAATGGCCAAACCAGAGTACTCTACCATTGTGAAGAAGAAGTAAAATCGTGCGTTTTAGTTTACCACAAGCCATGAAGGGGGAAGAAGGTTAGATGATGAAGAAATTGAACTCGTGGGCCTTCGTACAAGATCTGTGGAGAAAATTAGAATGTCCCAGTCAAAGTAAAGACCTGAATCCAACTGAGAATCTATTTCCATCCAGTCTGCCTGAGCCTAAGTTGATTTGCGTAGCAAAAATTGGCAGAAAGTCTCGAGATGTGCAAACCTGGTGGAGCAGCGACTCAAAAGACATGTAGGTGTAAATAGAGCAAAAGAAGATTCTACACAGTAAATGACTCGGGGGGGGGCTGGAAGTGAGTGAATTCAGCTTTTTCTTGTCAGATATTTTGAAAAACATGCTTTACTTTTCTACCACTTCACAATTATGCACTGCTTTGTGTTCAACTATTATAAAAAAAATACCAATTAAATTTATGAAAAATATATGGTCATAGATAAGTAAAAGACTTTGGATGGATACTGTGACAAAATGTGAAAAACCTAAAGGATTATGATTTTTTTATTTTTATTTTTTATTTACAAGGCACTGTGGATGTCTATCTGGAAAAAGTTTAAAAAAGGGAACTCTTGACATTACGGTTTTGTTCTCTAAACTACATGTGGAGCTTAAAAATGAGTATTTCGCAACCTGTAAGGTTTCTTGAAGAGGAATGCTCTGTGTAGCACCTTGAGCCAATCTGGAAAGCCTTGAAACAACCACAGAAACACCGACAGTGATTTTACAACCTCAGCTCTGCAGCACACTCTACAATCAGAGGGTATTGTGTTGGACTCCCTTTTCTTCATCTGCATCACAAAAAGTTAAGTGAAGCCAGAGAACCGAACTCTGGTCTAAAACGAGTTGAAATCAAGAACCTGTGAAACATGGTGTCTGCGTGCATGCGCGCGCGCGCGCGCGTGTGTGTGTGTGTGTGTGTGTGTGTGTGTGTGTGTGTGTGTGTGTGTGTTTTTTGTAAGAGTTTGACTCTATGCCTTTCTGAACAAAAGACTCTGATTTAGCCATGGAATCATTAAATACTTTGCTCACGTGTAAACAACAGCTGTTCAGCTGCAGCTTTCTCGAAAATACTTTTTACTTTGACGGTTAATAGACAGTTTTGTTTTTTTTTATGTTTAGCTTTTTTACTTTGGCTTTATATAGAAAATCAATTTACATGTTGTTTTATCATCCTTGATGAAGAAATTGTTTACTTGACTGCAGTTCAGTATGTGTCTACATGCACACTGAAAATACTTTGCATGCATATTATTTTTAGTTTCAGTCATTTTATTTTTTTTACTCTGCATTCACTTGCCTTTTCTCTGTGCTCATGTACAACGTACGTTACGTATGTATGTGTGTTTGTTTGTTGTATTACAGGTGAACACATTTTCACATGTTTTTTTTAACTAATGACTGTTTCATACTTTACATGTAAAGAAACCCTGAAGTGTCGTTCACCAAGTTCAAAAACACAGGCAGCATTAGTAAAGCTGTTTTTAATAAAGAGGACAGTTTCTGGGTTTTCGTGTGTGTGTGTTCACATTAAGTCACATTATGACTGGAGACATAAAACAGGGTTCATATACAGTCTGAAAAGTCTAAAATTTGATTTCAGTTTATTCCTGGTCAGAGTAAGTGTGGTAACATCCAACTTTATTGCCTATTCCATAGTCTCATAGTTGGCTTCACTCCCATCCTTCCTCTCATCCTTGTGGTTCTTAATTTTCTTCTTCCTCATCCTTATTTTTTTCTTTCCTGATTTATTTCTTATGAATTTCTTTTTTTATTTCTTTTCTTCTTTCTGTCTGTCCTTTCTCCCTATCTCTTTTTTCCAGGTTCTATATTTAAAACCAGCCGTGCTAACTGCCATAATTTCATAGTGAAATTTTTCATATTTAACCAAAGGAAGGTATAAAGGACTGAGAAGTCTAAAAAGTTGTCTGGAAATCCATAGAATTATGCAAGATCATACATTAAGCCTTAAATCCAGTTTATTAGAAAATTTCAATGTTAAATAAAACCAATTAAAACAAATTACCGAAACAACAGTCTGCTGAAAGCATGTCCATGTAGTCTTTGATATATATGTACCATGTACTCGTTCAGAGCATCAATGCCCCGATCATCGGCTGAAGTGCAAGTATTAAATCCAAAATTTACTTTCTTCATATCTCGAACCCCTTATAATCATCAAGATCATTTTATTTTATTTTCATTCTTACGATGCCTCTGGTTTAGGAGTGGCTTAACACAAGGATTGTGACAATTGCCACACCTTGTGATATCTACAATCCCTAAATTATTAAGGGCTTAATTTTTTTTTGCTATATCCTGCTGCTTACTTTTCTGGTTAAAAAAAAGAGTAAGCAACAGGATGTCTTTCAAGTCAGCATTCTTGCTCGCCATTGCATAGCAT
>NW_015119602.1:0-2657 GCF_001443285.1 Poecilia latipinna
AAAGAAATTAAAAAAAAAGAAAAAAAAAAAAAATAAAAAAAAAAAAAAAAAAAAAAAAAAAAAAAAAAAAAAAAAACAAAAAAAAAACAAAAAAAAAACAGTTGTGTTGTGACCTTCAAACCTTCAAAACCTCCATGAGTTGTTTTTCAACACTTCAATTGTCTAAATCAAACCACACAATTAGCAGCTCTTATGATGATTTCACAATCTCTAGTTCAGCTGGTCTTTAAAAGCTGTGCAGCAGTCTGTTGGTTCTACTTTTAAAGTTAGCTTACCATTTGCCTGTTGGTAGGAATTCAAAAGGTTCATGAAGACAGTCATGACACTTTAATGACTCTTTCAGCTCCCCTCACTGTCCTCTGCAGAAACTTCTTACATCCTACAATGAAGTGGATTTACCACAAGCTTTCTACTGAAGTTGTTGGGAATCCTGCGTAGATGCAGTTTCCTTAAAAAATAAAGTATTTTTTGGGACAAGTTTACATATTTTGTAAAATATATCTACCTTTTTTCATTCTTAATTTCTCTTTTTCTCTCTGAGAACTTGATGTAAATTATTCAGTGCAATTAAGTGCTTAGTCAAGTGTGCAGTGTTTGTTTTGAGGTAGGACCATCTCATGTGTAATTGTATTCCATCTACATAAATTACCACTTGTTGATGTCTTTATGTGTCATTGTATGTTTATCTGGTTCATCCAACTGTAGAAATATAGTTCTTTCACAGTCATGCAGTGTTAGAAAATAAGCCTTATTGTGCTCAATATAATGGTAATGAGGAATAACATGCTAGTCAGACAAACGCACTGATTGAGCTGGTTAGGGCTGTGCAGAAGCGATGGAGGTTCTGACAGTGAGGATGAGTTTTTACCTCATCTGGAGAAGCTTTTGCCTTGCAGGTATCAATTGCAGTCTGATCCGATGCCGCTGGGATCTGTGGGAGGAAGGACGGCTTATTTTGTGCCAAGTTATTTCACACTAAACTCTTTCAGTCTCACAACAGCCTATAGAACACAGTCCTCACAGATGACATTCATATTTCTTGCTTTTTCTCAGGATATGAGGTATTTCATTCTTCATATTTTTTTATTATACTTCTCATTAAATGTGTGCTTTTCTTCAGACTGCCTTGACATTTTCATGCAGAACATCCTTCAAAGAACCATAAGCTCCTTTAAGCAAATCTGCAGCACAGCGCATTATTCATATGACATTACAAAGGAAATCTTTTGATGTAATTGGTTCATCATTGAAAATCTGATGATTGTTTCTGAGCCTTTCATCCCAAATCTACCATAAATTGTTGAATTTTAAAAGAAAAATTTTGGTTCTTTCATTTTTAAATGAAATGGATTGGTGTTCGCTTTTGATGCTGTCATGTAATAAAATATTGACTTTCCTTCACTGTGTTCCATTAAACCACTCTCTACTGGACATAACAGGCAAAGTGTAATTTCATTTTTTACGACAAATTCCAAGGTTCTGAAAAGTTTAAACATCCCTGTTAAAATGGCAAGTTTTTGTGAGGTACAGAAAAAGATCAAGATAAATCATTTCCAGCTATAGTGTGACATTTATCCTGGACAATTCAGCTACAAAACAAATCAGTTTGAAGAAAAAATATGAAAAAATAAAATGGATACCACCCATAACAGATTAGTGCACTCATATACTAATACTTTGTAGAAACACATTTTGATTTAGTTTCGACATCCAGTCTCTCTTGGAAGCAGTCTGTCACTACCTCACATGTTGACCTAGCAATAATTTCCCAACCTGTTTATCAAACTCTGAGAAAACCTCTTTTCCTCCCTTAAGTGACCCCGAAGATTTTCTGTCGGATTCCGTTCTGAATTTTGAAAACTTAAAATTTTCTTCTGATGAAACTGTTCTGTTATTGATTTTGATGTATCCTTGTACTCAGAGTTAAGCTGAAAATTATTCTGACTGTCCTTCAAAGTTTGCTAGATGACATGTTTTGTGTCAACACTGATTGGTAGTTTTCACAATTTCACCTACAATGACAACATGTTGAGTATCACCTAAAGAAAGCAGACCATGATTCTGCCACCACCATATTTCACTCTGGGTTTGGTGTTCCTCTGGTGAAATGCTGAGCACATTTGTGCCAAACTTTCCTTTTGGACTTATGATTAAATGTTGTCTGTACCTTTTTCATACCCTTCTCCAAACTGAAATGAGATACTTTCAATCCTTTGTAACATCTCTGAATACTACAGCTTTAGCTGAATAATGCAAATAAACAAATGAAAAAAAAATCCTGCTAAGAGAGCTCAACTATATTTCAGTTTAATTGATGACATCTGTGAACTAAATGTTGAAACTGAGTCAAAGGATGATCCAAGAAAGTGTTAGTTTAATGGTGTTCATGTTTATGCAGCAAGTTTATAGCTGCTGTTTTTTAATCCTCCAAAAGATTTTTTGGTTGAATTTTACAGGATAAATGTCACAATTTATATGAAAAGTCTTAGAAATGATTAATTAAAAACATTTTTATCACCAGTGAACCTGACATTTTAACTTGGATGTGTTCACTTTTTAGACATTTATCCCAGTCAAAAAAATGAAGTCATCTTTACAGATCTTTTTAGTCCTTTTTATCATGTTGAAGGACAACCCAGCACACTCAGACTGCAAAC
>NW_015119603.1:0-2657 GCF_001443285.1 Poecilia latipinna
CCCCCCCGGCTCCCCCCTGAGATTCCTATAGAAAACTATTTAGCTAGCTGTGCCACTTCTCAATAACGCCCGAAGAGTTCTTGTAATTGCTTCACCAGGCTGCAACATTAGCACTTCATTTTCCCGAAACAGGGAGTGTGCAGCAGAAAACCATACAAAAAAAAAAAAAAGGGGGGGACTCGTCTCGGGCTGCGTTTCACCTCCACGTTATGCACCGCGATCATTTCAAACATTACCCCATCTCCAATCATCATGAATCTAATGGGGCTGATACAAACACGGTGGAACGTCAGTCAAGTGTTTCCTGTGTTATCAGAAACCGCGGCTGAAATTACAGCCATAAAATGTAAGGTCACAATCAACATTATCAGCAATGACAGAAACGTGTAATTCCATATTCCTCGGCCTACTGATTCTCTCCAAGCTCAATCCGTCTCGCAGTTCATTATCACACGCCGCAGACCACCGTATGATTTGACTCCGGTGAATACTGAAATTATCCATCTGCGGCTTTCACCTTGAGGAGAATCTGGAGTTAAACATTTTGAAGCATTTTTTTTCTTCTTCTTCTTTAACCATCATCACTGAATTCTTGGGAGTCTTGTTATCCTTGATTTGCACATATTGTTGTAGGAAGAGAAAATAAGTAAAAAAAAAAAAAGAAAAAGAAGAGTACCCCAGCAATGTAAGATACCAGCTGGTAATAAAATTAATCCATGCAGTGGCAAGATTTCTCAACAGCCCAAATGCATTTTGATATCATAAATCGTGACATTAAACCAACATCTTGTAAAACTGGCAGCTGCACAGGATTTTATTTAGGAGGGATGCTCCACTTTGTGTTGGTTCACAATGTAATTCATTCCAGATTGTTTGCTTGAAATGTGACGAAACGTGAAAACCTGTAACAGATACGATCCTTTAGCAAGATACTGCATTTCATTACCATCTGGTGATCAATCAAACTTTGGTGCTTTCTAAGAACATACGCAACAAGCGCATTGTTTTAAAATCAAACACAAACGACTGCTGTTTGAGGGGTTTATACAATAATCTTGAGCTGTTACTGTGATTGCTGTTCATTTGTATTGTCAGCTGTCGTGCAGCTTTCTCTCCCTTATGAAACATCCATGCATATTGATCAACAAAATCAACTCATTAGAATTTCTAATGAGGTTCTTTGGGATATGTCTTGATGGTTTGATTTTTTTTTTTTTTGTGTGTTGTACAATATGTGCATTGCTAAAGGTCTAATGCTCAGGAGGACATCCTGTTATTTACTGTTTATCATGATTAGCTGTGTGACACAGATGCAATGCCAAGGTACTCATAATGATAAGCACAGGACATCCTCAAGGGAATGTTGAACAAAAGCACCCGGTGCGTATGTTGGCTGCTAAGTAAAGTAAATGCAATAAAGGAGTAAGCATATCCCAGAATAACAAACAAGGCCTCAGCAAGCACACTTAAATGTGAAACGCAGAGAGAAAAAAAAAAAAAAAAAAAAAAAAAAAATTGAACTTCAACTGTTTCAAATGCTGCTTTGTTTTTCACACTTCACTCAAGTTTCACTGCTGTCTGATGATATGGAGAAAACAAAGTAGTGTGTAACAGCGAACCTAAAAGTACATATGCTCTCTCCCGTTACCATGGCAACTCTAAACAAATCCACTGCCACCAATTACAATTAGTTTGTCACAAGACATTGAAGGGGGCAAGCAAGAAAAAAAGCAAAACTTTTCTGAACTCCGTGGAAAATAAAGTAATCTGGTCGAAAACTAGCAATGCACATAACTTTTTAAGACAACATTCCCGCAATGAAAGATGGCGGCATCATCGTGGTGTAGGGATTCTTTCCTTTATTTGGGACACTGAAAAAAAAAAAAAAAGTCAGCGTTATTGGACAGATGGATGGAGTTAGAGCAGGACAATACAGGAATAATAAAAATTAAGAGGCAGCAAAAAAAAAAAAAAAATCTTGATTCTAGGGCGGAGGCTCAACATCAAGATTAAAACATGGAAACAAGTCAGTCTGGTTGGAACTGCATCAACTTTCACAGAACCCCAAATTGACTAAGCCACAACAACTTAGATGTTAATTCACCTCGATGTAAAGGACGTATTAGAGATGTGGCAGCGTTCACTGTTATGTCATTTATTTCTTGTCCTTCACTGGTAGCACATTAACATTCCCGGAATTGTCGGTTTAATAATGAAGTAAGCATAAAATTCTGACCACCCTGAAAGTAAGTGCTTTCAGAAGGTCAAGTCGTTTCTTTAATGCAAGTTATTTCTAAACAACCTTGACTTTTTCTTTTTTTATTATTATTATTATTTTCTTATACACAATTACCAATTTATATGCACCGCATAGCCATTGAATTATATTGTCTTTGGGAACCTTTCTGATTTAATGACACCTAAGGGACAAAATAGCAGGATGATTACATATATGACAATGTCAAGGTTGGGCACGAGGAAACAGCCCTGCAGATCTTTGCACGTTATGTAGCAATGCTGCTAAAACATGCTGTTTTTGGTCTGCAATCACACTTGCTCATGTGCTTCAAACACCTATGACCTTTTTTTTTTTTTTTTTTTTTTTTTCTGTAATTTAATATGAAACCCCCAGTGCCCTTTTTTTAACACTGTTGTTT
>NW_015119604.1:0-2655 GCF_001443285.1 Poecilia latipinna
GGAGATGGAGAGCACTGGAGTGGAAGCCCGCTTCAAACAGCTGGCAGCGAGATACTGACATGGTACCAGAACTGCTAACACATTCGATGTTTGAGTCTGCTCACCAGAGGGAAAAACATATTGAGATTTCATGATAAACTACACAAACTGATGCAGAAAAGCAAAGATGATGCTTCAAACTTGAACATCGACAGTAAAGCACCAACAAACAAATCATGGAACGTGACTATCATTACAGTTCTTCATTTGAAAACAGAAGATTGCGCTTACCGTAGCTCTGATTGTTGGGTCGATGATGGTGCTCGTCACAGAAGCAGCCGTACACACCATTTTTCTTACCACACCACTCATGCTCTGCGCAGTCCAGCTGTTCACAGGGGTCCGTCTCAGCTGAGTCAAATATAGCAGAAAAGGCCAAGAAAGTTTAAAAACAAACATTGCATAAAATCAATCAGTAACTCATTGTGGTGATAATTTATTGAGCAAAACAAACATACCACAACGCAAAGGAGAGCGCCAGTCAGGAATGCTTAGACCCAAATTGGTGCAAGTTTTCTCATAAGCAGAGACAGCTGAACATAGCATGCCATTGGCTGGCGTATAGAGACAGAGATCGTAAACACAGGAAGTGAAAAATGGTTGGGGGTCAGAATGCAGGTGACAAGAACTGAATGGGCCGCTGGTGTTGGTGATGACTCTGCAGAGTTCTGTGTATTCTTCTATGAAGCGGCAGTCACTTAGTCCATCGCCACTACTTTCATCAGTGGATCCGCATCTAGAAAAGTCGTTGGACATTTAAAAGATTTTAGAGTCAGTAGAATTTTGAAGAAAAATGTGCAATTGCTGAAAATGTATCAGGTAAATGTAGACAAATGCAGTCTGAGCTCACCCTGCTTCGCTTGTCTCTGATTTCCAGCTGTGGCCAAACTGGTTGTCGTTTTCTGCCAAAGTACCGTTGGGCAAAACTTTGTCGTCAGTGGGATCACCATTGAAGTTCCCACACATTCCAGTGACTCTGTTCTGGTAGTTGCGGCCCATCCTGACCAGTAAAGTACTGGAGCCATCAAACTGGACTACAACATCGACAGCATCAAACACTATGTAACTTCCCTGCCTCATCACCTGACCAAACGTTCCTGCAGTCGTGGGAAGAGAAACCTCTGTCCCATTTACCTGTTATGATGAGAGTTCAGAGAGTAAACCAACTTTGGGGAAAGAAAACAGATTTTTTATCCTGTATTTAAAATAAAACTTACCTTCACTCTCTTGTAAGGTCCGAGCCTGACATGAACACTCTCTGGAGGATTTGAGAGGTATATATCAACTGATGACACGAAAGACACAAGGTTGTTTCCTCTGTGTTTGTTGGTGGCCACGACTTTGTACTGAGTTTCATTGTGTCTCAAACTCTCAGTGATGATGTAAGAGCATGATCCCTGAAAATGAGCCAGGGCTCCATCAAAGGTGACGTAATGTGGGTCACCCCATACAGTACAGGTAGACATGGCATCATAACAGACCAGATGGCCATCTCTGATGGTGCACTCTTGTGCAGGAGTGCATGATGAGGGACTGCATATCAGGACATTGGGCGCTTGACATTCACACCGTTGGGAGCAACCATCTGTCCAGAAGGACTCACCAGCCTGCAAGATGAGAAACAAGTGAAAATATTAGGTTGTGTGACGACATTAAGAATATATGAACCTTGAGGTAATAAGGAAAGCCCTACAGCAATGCTTCTTCTCCATCTGAAATCATAGTTGTAAAACTGCATCATGTAGAACCTGATTCCCAATTTACCTTTGCCAAGTTTCCACTCCTTCCTGTGAGTTAAGGCTTTTGTTAGTCACTGGAAGAATTTCCAAAGTGGATGCCAAACAGAAGATTGAGACAATATATATATAGCCTGTCCTCATACTTGAGTTTTGACTTGAAAGCATGTACCACCCAATATAGCTACAGGGCAATTAAAGCAAGTGTTCTAATGCTAATTTCTGCAAATCTATGAATACTTCAAAAGGTAAATAGAAAAGGACGGAATTTTAGTCTTTTTCTAGTCATAGGGAACACTCAAAGAACTTTGCGCTATAGCTACATTCACCCAATCACACTAATGTGCATACATTCATGCACCAATTCGAAGATTGGTAAACAACTAACGATCCAGGAGAGCATTGACATGTAAAAGATGGAAGCTAGAATTGAACCCACAACCTTAAAATCTTCTGGTCGATGTCTGAAAATATATGTTAATTTCACACCACACCATTTTATTTGGTGAAGGGCACCTGTCATTTCTCATTTGCTTTCCTGTGTTGGGTTGCATTTGAAAACTATATTCTGTCCGTAAGGCTAATTTTGGACTCATGGCTGCTTCTTATCTGTGTGCCTTAAAGCCCATCCTCAGCCAGCATCTTCTTTTGTCTTTAAGAGACAGAACCATTCTTGCATATAATTTTCAGAATAGGTGAAAGTGACATTTTCAGATACCAAGAAATTTTACCCAAGGAGATTTGTGAAGGTCCACTAATCTCTCCTTTTGAAATGTTGTCTTTTGGTTTTGCTGTGATGTCACACAAGGGGTGCGTTCACACTGCAGCCTGAAGTGACCCAATTCCGATTTTTTAGCAATTCCGCTTTTTTTGCCTGGGC
>NW_015119605.1:0-2655 GCF_001443285.1 Poecilia latipinna
ATGTAAGAACACTCAATTTAAATTTCAGACAACATTCTCACAATTACAGAAATCCAAAATCTTTAGTTTCTGTTCACATTAGCATTATTTCTGAGTTCAGAAGCACAATGATGCACAGTTGTCAGTATTTTAGCAATGTGGCCCATTCAAAGTACTACTAACAGGTATGGGAAGACATGGGTCCCTAAAAAGTAAAATCCCTCAAAGTAAATTGTACTTCTGCTGTTTTAAACAGTTTTATATTTTTTAATGTTATGACACTTGAAACATTTAATTCAGTCTTAATCTACTTTAGACTATTTTCCCCTTATGGGATCATGCTTACAGTAATCTGTAAACAGCTTTGTAACAATTGTAATCTGCCTGTAAGCAGAGCACCTTGCAAATAAAACTGCACTCAATTTGTTTTGATGTGGTTTTTGTTGGATTTTATTTTTTGTGTTGGGTTTTTCCTCTAGTGAGTCTCCATGTTGTCCTGTCCTCACCTTTAATGTTGCCAGGTGTCTCATTCCCTGATTATCCCCTTTATTTAAACCCACCTGTGCTCTTTGTTGTCAGGTCCTTGTCTAAGTTGTAGTTCCAGTCTGTCCATGTATCGCATGTTCCTTGTTAGCCAGTGCTATCAGTGTGAGAGCTTTACTGTCCGCTCAATTGTGCTGCCTGTGTTTTGGAACCATTTTGGATACCTTTTTCATTAAAATCGATTTTTTTCATCTCAACCTGGTCCCACAACATCTTCCTCACCGCCCCTCAATCCAATTCATGACACTTGTATTCTGCATTGCATTTTTCAAGTTTGCTGCCTTTGGCATATGGACATTAGCCATTCCATGGACTGAGGCATGGAGCAATGCCTTCACTGGGTGCTTTATCCATTGGAGTAAAATGTCTGGATCCAATTCCCACTCTAAGTCAGTTATCATCAAGCTAAGTCGAGACAATTTTGCCTACTTCCATGCAAAACTGCAAGACGTGCTTCTTGGTGTGCCACACAGAGGTCTTTACAGTACAATGGCCAGCTATTGGCCAAATCTGTAATTGGTACCCTCAAAGTCCATTTCTTGCCACTTGTGGTGTTGCAACTCATCATAAGATCAGTTACATCCATCTTGGGAGTTTTATATATGTACAATTGGTTGTGAGATGGGACACTTGCAGTTTGACATCTTTGTTGGGTATCTTCTGGCTCTCTTGCATGAACAGTAGACATCATTGGTAGTGGCACATTACAATACCATTTCACCATGTAAATATATCAATACTTGGTGTAACTTGGGCTGTGGAAGCCCCCCAACCCTTTTCATTGCTTTAGTTGGTAGCTTCATCAAACTGATTCTTATTACACTAATCTACACCTATTTTATTCTAATGCATTCCTCACGTTTGGTAGATGTAAAGATCCAATCTCAGTAAACCTTTGCTGCAGAGTCTGAGACAGATGACCCATCACCGAGCCTTCCAAACCCAGATTCTAAATCGTCAACCTTTGAGAATCTTACCCATTTAATCCCAGTAACCCATCTCTTCACAGAAACTAGTGCTCTGGAAAAAAATCCCTGTAAAAATCTTTGTAGATTTATCTATGAAACATGCTGTAGCTGTTCTACAAGAGCAAACTACTAAAACCCTCCCAAAATCTAATTTCATTCTCACATATTTTGATATTTAGAATACCCTAAACAATTCTGTGTTTATAACTGGACATTATTGGAAATAGTTTGATTGTTTTAATTCTAGCATTAACTTTAGTCCATGTTGAAATATTAGACTGATCCAGATTTTATGAAATAGGCGTCAATTTAGTAGTGATTGTTAGATGAGGCGTCATGTATCATTTTGACCCATAGCAAAGCTGTGTCAATGCTGTCACTGAATACTGACACCTGCTGGACATTAAAAATTCCTACAGGCAACGTAGTGATTTGATGACCTAGTCCATACAATAAGATTTAAGTCTTTGTATTATTGAATATTATATATTCTGTTATGGCATATCCAGTTAAAATTTAAATATTTGATATACAGTCAATAAAAAATGTCAACATGTACCATAAAGTGAAAATTTAAGTGAATGTGTTTGGAATCAGTATGGTTGTGGACTGTTTCCCCATAAATTTTAAGTTTTTACATTTTGAAATTTACCCTGTTGCACTTTTTTGAGAACTCCAGCTGTAGAAAAAGTAAATGCTAAATTTACAGCAAACCCTTGTTTTTCTTAGGGGTTGCATTAAAAAAAATAACCTGTTGTAGTCGAAATCTGTGAAGTAGTTGTCTTACAGTTATTACACAGCATAAATACTCTACATTGAAACCAAATAAAACCTGTTTTCAGATCAGCAGATGTGCGTGTGCATCAATCGGGCCTTAATGTGATCTGGAGTCATGTCACTAAAACGTCTCCTCCAAGCTGCTTTCTGAGATTCACAGCTGTATCTACGGCAGAGCGATGGATCTCATCAAGCCTCCGGTCAGGCTTGCGCTGCCTCTTGGCACATTTTTTTCCAGCAGGCATTAAAAGTTTCAGTTTCCATCTCCTGAATGGCCAATCTTAGAAAGCGTAACTGTACTGGCACTCAGGTAGAGAAGAAGTGCGGAGACTGTTTTTAACAATCAAATGGTCAATCAGGATGCAGAACACTCCTTAAAAAAATAAAA
>NW_015119606.1:0-2651 GCF_001443285.1 Poecilia latipinna
TACTGTTGAGATTAGTAAATTAGTTAAATCATTATGATTACTATTAGGTGTTGAGATGCTTTACCAAGGCCGAGAAAGAGTCACACGCTGTTAGACAAAGGGCCCATAGTAAAGAGTTACATTTTTGATTCTGTTAGACACCAAGGTCCATTTCTCACAAAAAAGAAACATTTTCTCAGGCCACAGAGACATGGTGTGATTTCAGGGAGTGTCTTCAGTTCATATAATCAGCTACCCTCCTCTTTCTCCTCAGACGCTGCACAGACTTGTGTAGAAGCTCTTCTCGGATGTAATGGTAAAGCGTCTCCTTTCAGCGCTGAAAGTTAATAAAATAAGTCTGAATGCTTTTCTTGGCTGATTTTATGCTCCGTGTGTCAATACAAATTATGATTCATCGATTGAGATTTTCAGTCTCAACAGTTGGTAGCAGAGGATGGTTTTGTGTTGACACATGAGCAGAGATTGGACTGGCCGTTCAGGCGCAGACTTTCCGGAACAGTACTCTGGTGTAGGGCCCAAATAAAAGGTAAGGACACTTGTTCCTTAATATACACCACAGTACTATTTCTCAGGTCTGTATAAATTTCAGTTATCAGCCGTTGTCTGTACCGTTTCCCAGGTTTGTCTGCTTGTCACCGCGTTGTCTAAATTGTCAGCCATTGTTCATTGTCAGCTGTTGTTCGTACTGCTTTTGATTGGTTTGTCTAAAGGCTTTCGAGTTGTTCATAGGAGTAAGGTTAAAGTTAGTTAAATAGTTAATAGTCAAAGTAAAAGGTCGATTGGCTCTGCAGCGGGAGATAGTCGTCCCCGGCTTTTCCCGGACGCGGGGAAGGTAAAGGCGAGGTTTTGTCGGTTTTATCCTTGGGGAGTTCTGCCCCCTAAAAAGAACGCGTTAGCCAATCTGTGACTTGCTCAAGAAACACAAAAGTGTTGAGAGGGGTCCACCATAGGAAAAAAGATAAGAGAATAAGATAAAGGTTGATCGCGATCTGTTCCTCTGTAGAGTAATAAGTGAAATAAGTGATAAAAGAGGACAAAAATAGGAGCTGAAAAGCGTGGATCCATTTCTGTGTATCTGAAAGCTGTGTGTGTCTGTCATCTGTGTGTGTAAGCTTCTGCCGCTGAGCAGACGTTATGTGTTTAAATGTGCTATTTTATGTTTATTGTAATGTGTTTTAAAACCATGGTCAACATTGGGAAATTATAATCTGTGGGAGGTTTTTGACTTTGTCTGCTGTGTTTGATTTCCTCGCCGCCGTGCGAGCAAAACTAAAAAAAAAAGAAAAGAGAGAAGAGGTGATTTTTGAGCCTAAATTTTAGCCTAAACAGATGGAGGGTGAACTTGAAAAGTAAAAAATACTATCCAAAGTGGGGCATCGGGCCATGGATTGGGCTCGGTGAGCTAATAGAAGCATTAATAACCTATTTGTCAAAGCATGACGAATATGAAAATAAGGGAGAAAGAGAAAAACTAAAAAAAAAGGGCTAGAATACCTGGTGCAGAAAGGAGGCGACCTGTTAAACAGCCTTTGGGGAAATATTGGCTGGAAGCAATAAATGACGCTAAGGGAAAACTTATTGAAACTAAACTAATCCTGCACAATTCACTATATTCACATGTGGTAAAATTAACTGTATGAAGGATGAATGAAATTACATAACAGGTAAAATTGTAAACAAAATAAAGTGACATCTAATGTGTTGAAATTCTAGAAATTTTTGCTTAGCTGTTGATGGGTTTAAATTTGAACTTAATGAAACTTTAAAAATGAGGTTTATACCAGACTTGAACTTTATCATGGATTAATCAATATTTGTCTCTCTCATTATCTTATCAAAAACAGGATTTCTTTTTATGTGAAACTTGGTCACCTTAAAATGTCTAAAGAGGGAACAGAATTGGTAAATAAATATGAGTATGTGTTTGATTTAAAAGGTGATTAAGAAACAGCTCCAGATTCAATTACGGTTCATTACAAAATATTCTTGTCTCAAAGACAATTTATGATTCTAAATCCAGATAATTCGGTTACCTTACTTCAAAGTGGGAAATAATGTGTTAGAACAGAAATAATCACATTTTAGCTTTGGTTTAAAACCAGATATCATTTATTACGAGACTGTTTCATTTGGTTTGACATATTTTACTTCCTTTTCATTTTTATTAATATTATTGTTTTTATTTTTCCTAATAACAAACCAACTAACCAACTAATTTACTAACTGAACTAACTGTTGATTTTGAAACACATGCGTGTCTTGGTAGAAAGGCACAAATTGGACATGAAACCTTTAATGTGGATATGATAATAATTGATTATGTAAAAACTAACTGATTGGACAAAAACTGGCTCACAACATCTGTGTGCCTTAAATTTTGATTGAATTAATACATGAATCCAAGTCCAACAAAACATTCGATTTGAAACGCAAAGACATCTTACAGTATTGCATAATCTTTGTCAACATTTTTTGCTCCTCTGCCTAAATTGATCAATTTTTCTTTTGTCAGTTCAAAATAAACATTGACACTGCTTTTTAGGAAAGCAATCCAAATTCTGATCTGAACTCTTTAAAATAATGAAACTTTTGGCCTTTGCAGTACAGTTTCAGTTGGACATTTTAGACATATGTAAAAAAAAAAAAAAAAA
>NW_015119607.1:0-2651 GCF_001443285.1 Poecilia latipinna
TTATTTGCACACATCAGAAATATTTTGTTGCGATTTTGGGCCCTGCCCACAACATCATGTGAAAAAAAAGTTTTTTAATCGCTGTTCAGAATCAGGGTCACATGTGCCTCTGCAGTCTAGCTGGAGCAGGGAAGTATGAAAGATTTGGACGTGTCTGGAGGAGCAGAGCTGCAGGAGCCAACTACTATGAGCCAAGATGAAATGGAAAAACCCGTTTGTGTGAGATATAAACTGCAGATCTAGTCAGGTTTTGATGGTGAGCTGAAAGTCCAGGCCTAGAGTCCAAGAAAGATTGCACTTTTTGGTGTGCGAAGACTTCTGTTTCTCCTGCCTGGCTGGTAGGAGGCTCCTTGCAGCCAATGAACAATTTTGCCCCACTCTGATCTGACTTTTGTCAGCCCGTGACCTGCATCAAGCACTTTATGCTTTATAATTAACTGGCCTGGGACTGTAACCTAGTCTGTCTGCTCCTTCATGAGTTCGTATCTATCTTCTGAGAAAACTAGCGCATTGACCTTATTGGTCACACGTGATTCATATGGGAATCACGTGATTCACACATTTCCACATGTGATTCACACATTTCCACATGTGAGTCACACATTTCCACATGTGATTCACATGTGATCCACATGTGATTCACACATTTCCACATATGGTCACATGCGATCACATGTGGAAATGTGTGATTCCCATGTGATCACATGTGATTCCGCCATGAAACGTTCCAAAATCACACATATACGTGTGCTTTCACATGTGATTCACATCATTCACACATCATTTACATGTCAAAATTTATGTGATCACATGTGACTTTCACATGTGATTTTCATGGGATTTTTTTGTAAGGGCTACAAAGAAGGTCAATTGTTCATCTATAATTTTCTCCATTATTTTACATATATGAGAAGTGAAAACTATTGGTCTGTAACTACCCGGACTTGACCACTCTTTACCTGGTTTTAGGATCAGAACTGTGATTGTTTCTTCATGCTTTAGGTAAAAAGCTACTTCATAGACATTATTATACAAGTCTAATAAAACCTGTTCAGATGATTCACTAGATTTATTCATAATAATGTGAGAAACACTATCTTTTTCTTCTAGCATATTATATTTTCATTCATTCTACAGTCTCTTCTCTTGTTTTTCTGTACAAAAATTGCCACAGTTTTGAACTTTAACCATTTAAAAACATATTTGCCTTCTCTTCCTCTGTTACAGCAGTAACATCTAATCTTTCACAGTTGGATATCCATGTTCTATTTAAATTAATTTGTGTATATATTTCCACAAATTTCTGTTTCTCTATTAAAAGGTTCCTCCAAGAAATATTTTTTTTTGGTTTTAGAAAGAGCGTGTAACTTTTTATATGGAATAAAATTCTAAAAGTTCTTTTTTTTAATAATATAAAAGTTTATTTTTATATTTTATTTCAACATCAAATTACTTTGTCCACAATGATGTTCTTATGTTTTTCTGTTTTCCTTTGAATTGTTTCACATGCAGTACCCAAAATAACTTCACAAGCAGAAATATTTAAATTAATATTCAAATCAATACTAACCTCTGGCATTTTTCCTAATTAACTCTTCAAAAGATCAATCTTTCTACACCTTCATTATCATATTGTCCAGTGTCTAAACCAATTTGTATTAGTTTGGGATACTGATCACTTCCTGCCTTTGAATTTCTTAAAACATTTGAATTACTAATCCCTGCAAGATTCAAAATTAAGCCTATTACTGATTCAGATCTATCTCTAATATTAACCCTTGTTTCCTCGCCATCATTATGAAAACCAAGTTCTTTACATCTGTTCTTTCTTCCACCACTGTGGGGTAGCATCATTAATACTACCGAGTTCTGATATGCAGTGAAATTGAAGTCACAATACCCCACTGGGTATTGTGACTTCAATTTCACACATTACAGTACAATCACTCATGTTTTCTTTTACATCATATGGAATGATAGGTGCATGTGAAACACCTGCTGGTAATGTCACGGAGCCAGATGCCACAGCACACCTTCAAGGATTCTCCTGTTCATGCCTCCACTGAACAGGAGAGCCGCTCTTAAGGAAATTATCACTTTCTTTTGACTAATAGGTTTATATTTTACATTTTAAATTAAGTTTTTTACCTCAGTGAAAAACTTAATGGAGAAGAATGGCATTGCTGATTTTGTGTAGTTATTTGATAGATACTAGCTCCCCCAAGTGGACCTTTTCTCTAACTGCAGAAGATAAAAAGATCAGGTTGTCATCATATAAAACTGAACATCCGTCCTGTTTACTTGAACTTCAGTGAGGGACATCATCTGGGGAAGTTCAGAAAATAACATCTGCCTGACAGAGAACAAACTTTGTTCATCAGTGATAGATGACAAGGATGCCAGGTCTGCTCTGTGGCCTGTCTTTGAACAGGCTTGCAAGGATGGGAAGAGGGCCAACTTTGTGGGACGTAAAGTTGGCCCTCTTGGAAAGGAAAAGCCACAGGCGTCTAGAAAATAATGTTTTTTACTCAGCAGTAAGCACTACCTTTTACAAATGGTTAATTTTGGTAGTGGCTTCGAATTTTATTTTAGGAGTCATTTTAAATGGGTCACCTTTTATTAAACTACTTTTCTTTAACGTTCATAAAGCA
>NW_015119608.1:0-2650 GCF_001443285.1 Poecilia latipinna
TAAATAAACACTTAAAGCCTGTGTTGTCTTCATTATAAGCCTTATATAAAGCTTGTAATTTTTTGCAGCTCCAGACAGATTTGTTCTTTGTTTTTTTTGGTCCAATAAGGCTCTTTGAACATTTTGGGATGCCGACCCCTGATCTGAGGGGTCCTTGGGTTTTGGGATGTAGGTGGGTGGTCACTATGTGTGGCTGGCCAGAGTTCTCCCCAAACTCTCATATGTCTCATATGGTCGAAGCTGGGGCTTTTCTTTGGCAGTGATCTCTGGGGAGTTCAAAGCCCCAGTCAGTGCTCTAAGGAAAAAGACAGGGCCAGTTGGGGAGTTGGTCCTCAGGATAGGTTTCCCAATACTTACCATGCCATATGCCCTAAAACAGGCAACACTACACAGCAGTAGGGTATTTTGCTCTATATGCTCTATATGGCCTGATCATGCACATCAATTTTACTGCATTAAACAAACAGGGATGTAGGTTGACAAATGGAGCTTCAATATCCCATTACACACAGTTTTAATGCATTTATAGAAACACCAACTGGCAAAGGTTTCCTCCATCTGGGGTGAAACCTAATGCATGGGACACAATAGTGAAGGCACAGAAAGCAAAAAAGATTTAACATTTTTCAACTTTCTTGTTTTCGGTTGCTGACCCACATGTGCATGTCAATGTATACGAGCTTGAAATTTCACATGCACGAATAACGCCAGTTGCTTGACTGGCGGAGTGTGATTTACACCTCATAGGAAATGAATGGTAGCAATGAATGGTGAATGGTAACAAATGAATGGTAGCAATATTTTGTGTTGTTTTTGTGGAACCACAGTAGGTATGATTAATAGGACTACATTTTGTACACAAACATGCTTTTAATTATAACTAATATTTCTTATGCTTGTGATTTCAGAAAACATTGCCATCTTTGTGAAACCAGTAAATGTCAGTCGTGGTGAGCGTGTTGTTCTCACCACTGACGTTCTGCTAGCCACAGACGGTACAGACAAGCCAGAGGAGCTTCTATATGTTATCACCAACCCACCTGCTCACGGGCACATAGAGTACATCAAACATCCAGGAGTGATCATCTCCACCTTCAGCCAAATGGACATTGCAGCAAACCTTGTTGCTTATGTCCATGACAACCAAGCCAGCAAAGCAATGGAGAACTTTCAGTAAGTGGGAATACCTATAAGCTTTTTAAACATACTATGAGATCTCATAATGTGTAAAGGGCACATTTCTCAACAAAGGAGCCTATTCAGCAGTTTAATGTATGTGACACTGGAGAAGTGCAAGCTGTTTTTATGAACAATTGATTTAAAAACCTAGACACACCAGATCTGATTTGGCATCTGATTTGACAGAAAGTGAAGGATGTACACAACAATAAGAACACGTTTAAGTTAATGGAGCCTTGCAGACCTCTAGTGAAGGCCTGTGACTGCGTCTCCAACTGTTTGACCACAGCAATTACACAAGAATGTAATGACTGACACAGTGGCAAAGTAAAACACATCTACTTTGGGGTTAGGGGGTGAAGCACAATCCAAGTATGGAGGCCTTAGTCCTTGACATAGACCACACCGGTTTGAGTCCTGGCCTGATGTCCTTTGCCAAATGTCTTCCCCCGCTTTCATTATCCACTTTCTTGTCTGACTTCTCTCAAATAAAGGTAGCCTGAGCCAAAAAAACATTAAAAAAAAATAAAAATAAAAAAAGCAGTGTACTTATGTAGGAGCACAGAAGTACAGAAAAAAACGGAAGAGGGAAACTGATTTTGTCTGAGCTTCTTCAAACAAGTCTGAAATCACTGCTTTACCGCCTTTTGTTCATGGTGGCGGGATTTCCAGTACATAAGGGAAGTGAATACTCAATCTCACAGGCACAGAGGCACATTAGAGTCTGAGCATGTATGTCAGCAATAAAAAAAATGGATCAAACCTTGGAGAATCAAACAGAAGTGGTGAACTGGCCTTGAAAGTATGGACTTCAGATTTAACATCACTAGGTGCCATAATTTTTGTCTGAGGCATAACTATAGACAGGGTGAATAGGAAACATATTGGTGAGGAGATTTTGTTATTCAGATAAAGGCACCCCCATCTCTGGCAGAACTTCGAACATGACCTGGGGGAGGCGGGGGACATTGAGTTTGAGTGGACCATGTTCCGTGCCTCCATTGCAGAGGCAGCTTATCGGAGCTGCAGCCGCAAGGTTGTCGGTGCCTGTCGCGGCAGCAACCCTTGAACCCGTTGGTTCAAGGGTTGCTCACCAAAGGGTGAGGGACGCTGTCAGGCTGAAGAAGGAGTCCTATCGGGTCTTTTTGGCCTGTGGGACTCCAGAAGCAGCTGGAGTTTGGAGAGGCCATGGAGAAAGACTTCCGCACGGCTTCGAGGCGATTCTGGTCCACCATCCAGCGTCTTGGAAGGGGGAAGCAGTGCAGCACCAACACTGTTTATAGTGGGGGTGGTGTGCTGCTGACCTCGACTCGGGACGTTGTGGGCCGATGGGCAGAATACTTCTTAGACCTCCTCAATCCCACCAACATGCCTTCTGTTGAGGAAGCTGAGCCTGGGGACTTTGGGTTGGGCTCTCCAATCTCTGGGGACGAGGTCGCCGAGGTGGTCAAAAAGCTCCTCGGTGGCAGGG
>NW_015119609.1:0-2647 GCF_001443285.1 Poecilia latipinna
ATTTTGGATTTTATAAATTATTTTTACCCATTTGACAAATTGTTGTGAAAATCCAAATCCTAACAGTGTCTGGTATAGAAAACTCATTTTTACCTGTCAAAAGCCTTTTGGCATCCAAACTAATCAGGAGGGATGGTTGAGATTTAAATGTTGTTTATGACATCACATTTATTGTTCTTCTAATGTTGTTTGCTCCCTGCCTGCCCAGAATAAATCCCGTTTGGTCGGGTTGATCAACTTAGCTACATGTTCTTGTTTTCTTTCTGCCATTATACTTGTTAGTATTTTTAAGTCGTTGCATAATAAACTCAGGGGTCTGTATCCTTTGCACAGAGTTGGGTCTTTACCCTCTTATAGATTACAGATATAACGGCTTCAGACCATGTTTTAGGGGGTCCCCACTGTTAGTGCATAGTTAAACACCTTACATAATCCTGCTGTTAGTTCTTCTCTAAATGTTTAGTAAAACTCCCTGGCAGTCCGTCTGTCCTCAGGATTTGTTGGTTTGAGTTTTTTAATAACGTTCAGAATTTCCTGTGGATTTATAGGTCGGGTCGTTTCCAGCATCTCTTCTTCTGACAAAGTTGGGAGGTTCATTCTTCTGAGAAAAGAGGATGTTTCATCGTCCTGAGTATTTCTGTCCGAGTCGTCGTATAGTTTTTATAACAGTCTGTGATGCTTCAGCTGTTTCTTTGGGTTGTTTTACTCTGCATAGTTGAGGGTGTTTTATTTACTTGGCCTTTAAGTTGAAATGCCAAGAGGCGACTCGCCCTGTTGCCCGTTTCATAATATCTTTGATTTGTAAAGCGTAGAGAACCTTCTGCTTTGACAGACAGCATCTACTCTAGTTTATCTTTTGCCTTTTTAATGCCTCCCATTATGTTTTTAGTTTCTTCTCCCTTTCCAGTTCTTTGATCTTATTTTCCAAATCCCTTTGTTCTTTCATTCTGACTTTTTTCTTTCTGGATGATATTGCTATTATTTTCCCTCTTATCGCTGCTTTTCCTCCTTCCCATAATATTGTTGGTGAAACTTCCTCATTATCATTTATTTCAAAGTTTTTCTTAAGTGACTCCTTGATTTATTTGACAATATTTTCATTAGACATGATTGATACATTCATTCTCCAATATCTGAAACAAGGTTCCTTATTTATACTTAAAGTTAACATTATAGGTGCATGGCCACTTATAGTTATATTTTCTATGTTACATTTTAATACCTTATGTATATGTGGCTGAGATTTGTATAGATAATCTATTCCAGAGTAGCTTTTGTGTGGATCTGAGTAAAATGTGTCGTCTCTCTTCTTGGGGTTGATATTTCTCCAAGCATCAATCAGACCAGCTCTTTATAATATTATTTAGCATTCTGGATGTCGTTGTCTGTGGCCCATAATCAGAAGAGTATCTAACTAATATATTATTTTAAACCGTATTAAAGTCTCCCCCCATCAGTTTCATTCCTTTTCCATCATCAGTTATTATTCTGACTATTTGTTTCAGGAAACTGTCCTTCTCCTCATAAACATTTATTACTGAAATTGTCATTTCTCCGATTCGTCCTACAATCATTATTTATCTTCCATCTTTATCCTTTTCCTCTTTTTCAACTTCAAATAAAATCCCTTTTCAGTAAAATTGCTGCCCCTCCTTTTTCCAAATGAAACAGAAAATGTCTGACCTGCCCTCTCCCTTCTCATTTTCTGTGTTCGTTCTCCATCAGGTGTGTCTCCTGTAATAAAGCTACTGAGCATCACTGAGCCGATGCTGGGTAACCAACCACAGCCAACATTCAGTGAATCTTTAAGATCATTCATCCTGCCTGATGTCTCACTGAGCACTGAAGCAAAGAGACAGTAGAAAACAGGAGCAGGAAGAAAGACTTTTGAAGCTTTGAGTTTAAAAACCTTCTGCTTTAGTCTGTCTGTTATTACTGTTTGAAAGAAATGTGTTTTTATCTTCATTTAGGTTCAAATCAGCTTAAGATGCAAAACTGCATGATCACAATCCAAGTAGATAAATGTTATGTTGTTGGTTAAATCTTGGATTTAACTAGAAAATAAAAAGTTTATGAAGAAACTTTTTCATTTCAAGGTTTTAGGGTTGAGTTTTGTTGTGGAGTTGGACAAAGTTTATCCCATGAATCAATCACTAGTCATCAATGTTAATAAATATCATGGAGCAGAAAATGGACGCATAATAAAGCCTCCTTTACTTTCTGCCTGTCTCCTCGTGTATCCAAGCCTAGAACCAGTCCTGCTCTGCAGAGTCACATGAACCAGATAGAAACTGGTTTCTTACTCTGGTTCTGATGGTCCAGGTTCAGGACTGAAGTCTGGAGGTCTTCGTTTGGACCCGTCACTCCTCATGGAGGGACAGCTGGATCCTGGAGGTTCTGCTCTCCCTCTGTGGTTCTGACCTCTGAAACACAAACATGTTGTTATTCAGATCAATCAGTGAGAAACTGAGATAAAAACCAGAGAAGAAGCTCTGAACACAAACTGCTGCAGGTCTGAAGCTCCAGAGTGAAACATTCAGACTGATCTGTTGGTCAAACTGAACCTTCAAGTTTATTTGTTCATTTCAGCAGCAAGGCAGTTCAAGGCGCTTTGCATAATAAAGACAGAAAGCTATAAAGAAAACTC
>NW_015119610.1:0-2646 GCF_001443285.1 Poecilia latipinna
GTGCAGTGCTTACCTAGGCACTGAGGAAGCGCTGGGCTGACAGAACGGTTGAGATGTCTGGACGGATATAAGAGGAGAAAGCTGACGACGACCACCGGCCAAGTTGCTGGAGAGATGACGTTGGGATGCCTTGTGCAGCTGCAGATGTAGCTGCCCCTATCCTGAATGAGTGGCCCGAGAATTGGTAGGGAGAGGCCACATACGGCTAATAGAAGCCTCAGGTGTTTGAGAAACCAGGAGGCGGACATGATGCACCCTTCCGGGGTTAGAAAGAGGATCGGGAGCGAACCTTAGTTTATGCCTTAAGAGAGCAAACTTGAACATGGCTAGATAAGGGCAGAACGGACCATTATTACAGGCCACAATGATGGTACAAGCGCCTTTAGTTTTGGAGTGCTTAAGAGATAAACTGTAGAAGTCAGAGTGGAAACTAAGTTCGGAAACCGCTAGGTCTCGAGAAGAATTGAAGGTGTTGTTAGGAGACGTGAACTCCCCCAAACGGAGGAGACCGTAAAAAGGTGCTCAAAAGGAGGCTCTTAAGATAGGGGGAATAGGAACTGCGACTGAGGGTACTGAGTAGATCAACAAGGATAGGAAAGGTAATCGGTTTCCTGAAATCGGGAGTAGTGGGGCGAGTATTGTGAATACCCTTCAGAAGAAGCTTGATAACCGGGTTCGAAAACAAACTACGAGTTTGGTGAAGGCTGGTGAAGCAGAGAGAAAAAGTTAATTACGGCAACTAAACTGCGAATATACGATGGTGACAGATTAAGATCGTCAAAACAATGGGTGATAAATGCGACGACCATGCTAACTAGAACAGGGAAAAGGGGGGTCCTATGAAAAGAACAGAATTTGACGAACTTGTGCCAAGCAAAAGTGTAAGATTTGAACGTGGATGGGGCGAGGCCAGCTGAGAGGTAATGTTTAGCTGACTGGAGCAGAGATAGGAGAGATGGGGAGATTAATTCAGTGGGAGGTTCTTGAGGGGGGAAATTGGGGAAATTGGCGTTGGGAAGAGGTCGGCTGCAGGACAGAAACGACGGAATATCTGAAATTGAAGGCGAGACAGAGCATGAGCAATGGCGTTAGAATGACCCGGAACATGACACGCAGAAAGCATGAAGTTGTTAATCACGGACTGCCAACTAATTCGTCGCAAAAACGGCATGATTGATTTAGAGGAGGATCGGCCTTTGTTAATGGCTTCGACGACTGCGGCATTATCACAGAAGGCTACAATGCGCCTGCGTTTCCACCGCTTCCCCCAGAGGCAGCAAGCTACGGCAACAGGGATAATTTCATAAAACGCGGACGACTGACTGAGGAAACGAAGAGGGCCATTTCTCCGCAAACCAGCTGCCCTGGAAGAACCCCCTGATCCCCAAGGACGGGGCGGCATCGGTAAAAAACTGAATGGAATCTGATGAGTGAATAACGTCGTCATAGAAAAAGAGATGCCATTCCATGAGTTGAGAAAAGTGGACCAGAACACAAGATCAGATCGGCAGCCGTCATCTAAAATGACCTGATCCTGTAAACCGGGGGCCGAATTAGCTAGGTTGAGCAGCCTATAAACGAAGGAGTGCCCTTGGGAAATTATGTGCATGGCAAAGTTAAGATGCCCGAGAAGGGAGAGAAGCTCGCGCTTGGAAATGGCCAGGGGAGGAAAGGTAACTTTGCGAGATGTCGCGGATGCGAGACAATTTATCAGCAGGCAACGAGGCTACCATTTAGACGGAATCTAAGGTGATGCCCAGAAATTGCAGCCGAGTAGACGGACCGACAGTTTTTTTCCTCGGGGAGGGGAACGCCGATGCGGCTAAAAAGTCTCTTCAGTTTAGATAGAGAGTGCGAAGAGGGAGAGGGTGGATCGATGAGCAGAAAATCATCGAGAAGATGAAGCACAGAGGGAAGTTTGACGACGTTCAACAGGGTCCAGCAGAGCACTTCAGATAATGCATTGAAGATGCTGGGGCTACTCCTACACCCGAAGGTCAGACACACGAAGAAATAGAAACTAGCGTCCCATTTAGCGCCCAGAAGATGCCACTGAGAGGGATGAAAGCGTCGGTGATGTCAGCTTTGGCCAGCCACGTGCCAGTACCGGCCGTTTTAATCAGAGCTATGGCGTGGTCTACTGTCGCGTAACACAGAGAAAAGGGTGACTTTGGAATGAGACTATTAATACTGAGGTGAGAACCACTATGAGGTGCGGAAAGATCTAAAATTAGATGTTTCTTCCCTGAATATTTTCGGATCGTGACTCCCAAAGGGTTGAAGTGAAAGAGAGGAAAGGGGGGGGGTGGGGGAAACACAAGGACCGATGACGTAGCCCTTAGACACTTCTTTCTGCAATAACTGAGCTACAGCGTTTGGATCGTGCAGTGCTGATTGCAAGTTTGGGATGACCAGAGAAGAAACGGGGGGCTGGGGTAGACCTATAAGGAAACCTTGAGAGAGGCCAGTGATCAGAAAATTAACGAATGTGCGATCGGGGTGGTGGGTTAACAAGAAGGCTAATTCGGGAACGTTAATGGGGGTAGAGAGAAAGCGAGAGACTAATTCCTGAAATGTTGACTGTTGCTTCTGGGGAAGGTGCGGCGGGGGCAGACAGATTTGGGGTGGGCGTCTTTGCAGAAGCTA
>NW_015119611.1:0-2641 GCF_001443285.1 Poecilia latipinna
ACAACTATTACAAACCACTGCAGAAAGGTAAGCAGTTTTTACCTTTTTCAACTTATTTTTAATGCAAAGAAAAACTGATTTATCTAAAACAGAATAAATGTTGGAGTCTAATCTATAAGAAATCCATCATAATGAGCACAAAATGAATCTTCTGAGACCGAAGGTTAGCTTTTCTTTTATCATTTATACATTTTAGTGTGCTCTGTAGATTTTTTTAAAAAGTTGTCTGATGGTTTTTGGGCAGGCATCAATTACAGACACATCACAAATTATATTCAGTTCAGTTTATTTCTATTGCACCAATTCACAATATGTGTTATCTCAAGGGAATTTACAAAAAAAAACAACAAAAACTTTAATTTTCTATGTTAAAAATGTAAAAGTTAGTCGCAGGAGAGCGAGAACGTTTAGTAGTTTAGTTATCTCAGCTGAAGCCAACCTCATGAAAAGAATCACAGCTAAACAGATTGTAGCTTCAATAAAGAGTTAAATAAAGAAACAAAGTTAAAAGATAAACTGGGGCTGATGTTCAACCCAGCAGATTGGGGAGAGATCAGTAATGGGATCTTCCCCCAATGCATCTCGATTTCTGTACATGAGCAGAACTTTAAATACTTTTACCAACTCATTATGATCGCCTTCAGAGGATGTTCCCTGATGCTTCAGATCTCTCACCAAAAGTCAGATTAATTCTGGAGGATCTGGAACCCATTGCTTTTGATCAATATAAACTAGAATAATCCATTACTGTTTAAATCTTCCTCTGAATTTCCCCTGCAGAACAGCGACCCCTGCTGACTCCTTTTTGTACATATTCACTCTACCAGAATGTTGCATCTGTTTTTTTCATGTGTTTTTGGGATAGAATAAAAATAATCTCCTTTATTTTGACAAAAATGAAACAAACTTTTCCTCTTTACTTTATTTCTAATAACTTGGCATTAATATAAAGAATAGAAATGGACATTAGTTCACAATAAAACGATTTAATTTGATGAACTGTATGAAAGTGATAAATTGAACGTTTTCTCCACCATAATAATGTAACTGATTACCTTATAACAGCAGGACTGGATTATTAACACTCTACAGCTTTAAGCTGATCTATTGGCGACATAATTGGCCTTTTTCCTCTGCATGTTTTTAGGGAGGCAGATTATATTTAGATCCCAGGAACAAAATCGTTAAGATGCAGCTTAGAAAATATGTTTATTCATTAAAACAACAAAATTTAAATGAGTTTTATAGTTTATGTTTCAAATGTATTGTGACAGAAAAACTGTGTAAAGAAAGACAATAATTATGTTAAATAAATAACACCAGTTGAGTTGAATCAATAATACATTAATGAAATATGACTCTATTTTTGTCGGCTCCGTCGTTTATTTTTCTCGTAAACAAGCTGAGATGAAAGTGTTTTTAACTCTTTAGGATCTTCGTCTTTATTCTGTTTTGTTTTCTTCCCCTTTTGCCTTTTTGGAGTTTGATCGGTGTGTTAAGGAAAGATATACACTCTTAATAAAAACTAATAAAGGAAACAACATGCACATACAGTTACCTCTGGTTCAGTGTCAGTGCATGCTAGCTGTCACCAGGTGGCACTGTTGCTGCGGCAGCACAAAACTGTCTTGTAAGCAGAAAAAATGAGATTTCACAGAGATATTTTCATGCAGTTGCCTGACATAAATTCAGTTAGAAATTACAGTGGTTCCTGGACAGTCAGTTCCCCTGATGCAAATTTGCATCAAATGATACAAGTTTTACGTGTGTGGGATCAGTTGGACCCCATTTTGACATACAAGGGTTAAATATCTCCTATTAGTTTCCCCTGATGCAAATCTGGGGATTTGCATCCCCTGATGCAAATCCCCAGACTGCAGACAGTCAGTTCTGCATCAGGGGAACTGACTGTCCAGGAAATACTGGACTTCCTGACTACATCTCCATGATCTTATGGGGATGTAGATACATGTTGGTGTAAAAGTTGTATCCAAAGTTGTATATTTATTTTCCTTTTGATTTATAAGAATCAAAGATTGACATTCTTTGTGATCTTTTCCAGTTAAATACATGACTATACACAGGGGTGCTGCCAGAAATCTTGGGCCCCCTGACAAAAATTAGGTTGGGCCCCCCTGCCTGGCTGCTGTTACAATTTTTTGAATCTATTTGACCCTTAAAAAGCATCATAATTTTAAAGGCTTGCATCTGCCTTGCTTTCTTTGGTTCAATACTGATAATTAGCACAATATTTACAGCTCATGAATTTTACATCCAACAGTCCACATCCAGTATGCAAGTAGGTTACTTAGCCCTTGTGCATGCGAGGACTGAGGCAAACGTAGAGGACTATGGAAAACGATACAAGTTTTACGTGTGTGGGGTCAGTTGGACCCCATTTCCACATACAAGGGTTAAATTTCTTCTATTAGTTTCAGATACTGAAATGTCTCCCCATGAGCAACAGTCAAAAGCAACGTGCAAAATACACATAAAGCAATCCAAACTTCTCAAAAATGCTAGTAGTTGCATTTTATTCAAGCTGCAGTACATAACTTTAATAAAAAAATATGTTCTCTCCATATTTGTTAAAGCTGTCACCATGTCGTAGCAGTTTGTTATGAGACAGATAATCTGTGAA
>NW_015119612.1:0-2636 GCF_001443285.1 Poecilia latipinna
TAGAAAGGGGAAAAAAGGCCATGGTGGCTGGGGGGGGGGGCCGATTCAATTTTTGGATTACCCCAAAAACTTTCTGGAAAAACAAATTTTAGAGCTTGAAATGTCAAAAAAAATTTAACTTCTGGACACAATGATACAATTTTTGAAAAAAAGTAAAGAAATGCATTTTATTCTTTACACTTTTATTTACCAAGGAAACGGAAGACAATTCACCTTCATTCAAGGTAGGCAAGAGCTCAGAATATACTGATATTTAAACACCTACAGCTACACGCATCACATAAAAGCAGCAACACAGCCACCAAAGTAATGATAGTTGAAAACTAGATGATATTAGACAACTTATTAATACAATCCTGTTATTGATCAGTCAAAACATTTATAAGTGGATGTTTGTTATACGGCTTAAAATCTGTTGCAATTCTGTCCATTTTAATTCATTTCTGTTTTTTATACACAACTCATGTCTGAAGGCACTTTTAAAAAAAAAAACATCAACACAATCCAACGCAGCCATATAAATCAGTGAGAAAAGCTTGTACAGATTAAAGACACTGGGGATTCAAATGTAACTTTGTTTGCACATTTAAACCAGAAAAACTCAGAAATGACTGAACAAATTACATGAACACAGTTTAATGGAACATTTGTGATTTTTTGGATTTAGAAGGAAGTCTTGGTACCTGGAGAGGAACATGCTAACATGCTAACATGCTAACCCTAGGAATTGAACCCCAAACCTTCTTGTTCCATACATGTTTACATTTATACAAACATGTACTCAGAGACATTAACACTGAACAATATTACTGTCTGATTTTTAATTGGTTCTGTTTGTTGGTTTTTCTTTTACCTCTAAAAAGTAAAACAACAGTGAAAATAGAACGACAGCAATAATAACAATCACCAATGCAAGAAGGATCATGTGCCAACGCTGAGAGTTAATTCTGCTTTGTTGGAAGTACTCTTGCATTTGATACACTGCATCTGCGTTCTTAGAACAGGTTAGTAACCCAGGAACACTTTCATGGAAGAGGACATGAACTTCTAAGTCGACGTTCCGATAAACTTCTGACCAGCTCCTCCCAGCGGTGGAGTAGTCTGGATCTCTGGTGTGATGCATCAGGACCAGGACGACTTTTTTATTGGCTGTACGGAGACAGAAAAAAATTATATACGACTACTTCAGTCTGCATAAACACACTGAGATGTTTCAGTGCAAATATTTCACAGTAGAAATGTCTAACAGATTGCTACCAGAGATACAAAGATTCAAAAATTCTACCTCAACTCAACTTTTTTTAATCAAAAGAAAACCTATTGAACGAATCCAACAAGTTTGAAATCTGCACACACAATTTAGGCACATTTTAAGAATTCAATTGAATTTCATTCAACATATACCTAAATATGGTTTAGGCACATTTGACCTACAGTCTTCCTGTTGAATTTACTTTCATTTTCAAGTTATGCCACCTTAAATTGTTTTACAGTGATGTAAAACAACAGATTTCCTTTGACTTTCCTTTACAAACCTTGATAAAGTGTTCACAAAAACATGTCAGCTCTGTCTGCTAAATTGTACTTTAACCAGGGTAGGTAAGTATTTTATAGATACAATAAATTACAGAGTCTGCTGTTATAGTTACAGCTTCTGAAGAGGACAGTGGTAATCCTTATTGTGTAGATTGTCAGAGCTTTGATGAGCAGGACTTTGATACCAAATGTGGGAAATTGGAGGGCTGGAGTATTTCTGATTTCAGTGTCTGAGAAAGTCCGTAGAGTCATTTTCTGTGGTTTGATCTATAATCTTATAGATATTCATTGCTATTCATTGATTTGATGTCACACTTGTATCTTTATTGTAGGTATTGCTACAATCTGTTAGATTAACTTGGTAGAAAAGAAACATTTGTGATTTTTTTTCAAAATGCAAAACATTTTGTACATGAGGTTTGGACAATCACTCGGCTCAAATAAATAAAACCACCTCAGATTAGGTCACCCTACAGCTGCCTTATGAGAATGTCTTATGTGGATATTTTTTTATTGAATAATAACTTAAGAAAGAAGGTAAATAGCTTCAATTAGTCAAAATTATTTAGGTTTATGTTATTTGACCTTAACGTTGAGTCTCTGTCTCACTCCAACCTTAGATTCCTTTCCAGATGGAAGGATGTCAGTGATTTTCTTCTTAAATTTCTTTAGATCGATTGAGCTACTGAGCTCTATTAGCTTATATGCATATGTGATTTCTTGATACAACAGGCCAGGCGTGATGAGTAAAACTGAACTAAAAAGTAAAAAGAAATTTTGGTTAATTTGCGATTTTACATGTAAGGTACATAGTTTTTCCTTATGGGTTCAGCTTAGTTTGGCTTTTTCCCCTTTGCAAATTAAATCAGCATTTAAAATGAACTTTTTTGCATTAACTCAGGTTAGCTTTGTCTGATTTGTTTTTCAGCAAGCCAAAACTAAAAATGTTACCTGTTTACTTACATGGCATGTTTTGCATGGCTGCCTCCACATCTGAACCAACACGGGAGACGATGGGACAGAAAACAATGGTATACTGTCCATCCTGGTTTGTGCCCTCCAGCCTAACCCCACTTCTCACTTGGTCAATCAGATCCACA
>NW_015119613.1:0-2634 GCF_001443285.1 Poecilia latipinna
GTCGTCATTGCTGACTCCTGGTTTATTTTCTCTTCAGATTGTGTCAACTCTGTTACAGCAGTTCTGACACCCGGGACCTGTAACATATATGTAATTTCTTCTTTGTGTGTGCTTTGGAGTTTCTGTGCTCTTGAGTTGCTACAAAATGGAGCTGTATTTCCCTCAGCTCACTGGCTGCAACCACGAGATGCCGTGAGATCTACATTCTGAACATTGTCTTCCACATCGGGTTGATGGGGTAACAGGTCCAGAAGGGAACCCCAGACATCTCTCCCAGGTCAGACTAGACACATAGACCATCTTCATCAGTTCATTTTAAATCCTGCATTGTATTCAAAAACAATCTAATTATTATTATTAACAATAATGTCACCAAAAGCTGCTAATGCTGCTCATCTGATGGAGACATAAGAGAGAAGCTAATATTCTTTTAAAAACAGATATAAGCATTTGGTTACCAGTTGGTCTAATAGTTCAAATACAAGAAAAGTGAAAAACCGACAGACTCGTAACCAGTTTACAGGAAAGCATAGAAATGGACTCATGTATCTCCTTCCCGGCTATCAGCAATGTGGGCTGCTGACGCTGTGCTGCTGTTGGTGTCAAGCTCTCAGTTACACAGAAAAAGCTGGAAGACATGACGTTCTGTCTATTGTTTACTTTTCCACACCGTACAGAACAAATGTGTTTGAGTGGGTCGTTTACAACCCATCAAATATGGAGCGGCAGCACCATTTCTTTGGGATCACTCTTTATTCTATTTTTATGCTAAAGTGTAAAATTATTAAACCAAAATTATTTCTTTGTAGCTCTTCTCCAAGCAGGCAAAATTTATTGTCGCAATTTACAACAACAGCAACAGCAAATGTTTGTAAGTTACATTTAATTTTACTTTTAAATTATTTTTAAGTCAAGTATGATTCAAAATTTTAAACCTGATAGAATGATGAAAACTCCCACTTAAATGAATGGTTTTAATATACCATCTTCAATCTAAACTTAATATTTAACCATTAAAATCCCTGTTTTAATCCCTAGCCTCCTGATATATACTCCTCTGAAGTCCGTCATGGCGCCTCGAATGATTAAGTGACGCAGTTGCAAAGGGTTAATAGTTTGAGTCATGCAGAGCTGACTTGACCGTTTCCATAGCAACGATCAGAAGCAAGACATTCCCCCAGAACTACAGACTCATTGTAGCTATGACCTCATCTATGACATAGATCAAAGAACATCTGAGGTTATGAATGCTTGGATCTCAAAACAGGAGGTTATATCCAAGCATCTCTTTGATCTGTAGCACACGTTTTTCACAAATATTTTGAGAATGGAAAATATCGCAGTCACTATGTTTTTTCCAATAGCTTTTGGAGCAGGATATTTGATCACCTCAGGAGTGAGGAAGCTTTGCAATAAGCTACTTCCTGGGGTCACTTTTGACATGGCTATTTGCACAGATGAGTCCATAGATTACGACGAATTTGATGCATATCTTTTCAACCCTTCCCCAACTTCCCAGTTGGGGAAGCAAGACTCACGGCAAACTTCCCCGGCTGGGAAAGTTTGCCGTGGCTCATCATCAGGCCATGGTGGGAGTTTTCAGACAGCTCTGTCCCCGGCTAAACGCTCAACCTCTGTGCTGACGAAAGCACCATTGGAAGATCGGACCCGAGAGAGAGCAGTCCTAGGGGAAGATTTGGCTAATCTTCCAAAGCAGCAAACGTCCCCGGCTGAGGACGTTAATTCTGGTAAGAGAAGACCTGACTACCAAACATTAACTTCTGTGCTGCAGAAAAGGGCAAAAGAGGAGGATATCTACGGTGTTCGATCTCAGAACAAATCACAATTTGCCGCATGCAGAACTTGCGATGACTTGGCTAAATATCACCACAAACAACACACTAGAAATCCTTGTTGTCCACTATCTTGAATGACATCATGTTATATCTGTCGCGCTCTCCCTGATTTTTAGTGTGGCAGAGATCTTAGCATGTTTTTTCCCCTGGGCTTTGGTATTAGACATTTGATTACCTCAGGAATGAGGAACGTTTCTGACAAACCACTTTCTGGAAGCGATTTAGGACGAGTGCACTTTCTCTCGGTATTATCTTTTCAATGTTTTTCTTTTCGATGCTTTTCATTTTGATGCTTCCCCGGCTGGGGAAGTTTTCTGTGAAAAGGCAACAGCTGAGTCTGAATACTCAACTTCTCCTTTGATGAAAACAGCAATAGAAGACAAGACCCCTGAAGAGACCACTGTCCAAGTAATGCTTTTTCCAATCTTCCCTAGGAACAAACATGGAGACAGAGATATGGATATTAATGGATATGATAATGAACAGTGAAAAACGTGCTTGAAGTGTAAGGGAGTTGTAATTACAACTGTGCATCCAGGTGCTGGAGCTGGTGTGTGAGGTTGAGAGGTTTTGGCTAGAAATAGTTGGTTTCACCTTGATCCATGGCTCTGGTTCTGGAACCAGTCTCCTTGAGAAGGGCTGGACGTACTTCCACTCTGGAGTTGCCCACGGTGAGAGGCACCAGGCAGGAGTGGGCAAACTTATTGCCCCCCCATCTCGGCGCCTGTACGTTGGGGTTTACCCCGGTTAACGAGAGGGTAGCCTCCCTCCGCCTACA
>NW_015119614.1:0-2633 GCF_001443285.1 Poecilia latipinna
TAGAGATTACACTCTAAAATATAATTTTAAAATATGCTATGCGATGGAATAAGCCTAAATTCAGAAACACCATATTATAGCTGATAAATTACGCCCCTCTTTTTGCATAACATTTCTACATAACATTTGTTGTTAAAATGTTGGCATATTCATAGCACATAAAATCAGACAGCAAAATCATATAAAGGATTCAAATCCTAAAATAAATGTTCAAAATTATCTAGCCCATAGTCATATCTTACCAAAAAGATAATTTAAAATGCATAAATTTATCAATGCTTAACAAAAACTTTACCACAAATCTTACTGTAATACTTAAAATGATATTTTAGAAAAGTCAATCATATTCCTGATGTAAATAGGATGTTACACATATATTTGTCCAACATTATCCATGCAATAAATGAGCAAGTTAGATACAATATACTGCATATAAAAGACTTACAAACTATCAATAAACCTCCAGTTGAATAGTTGTACAATTTTTTTCCTTTTTTTTTTACATATCTTCCTTTTGTGTCTGTGTTTCTTGATGCTCCTTGAAGTAAGATGAGTTCCTTGGCACGCTGAAGATGAAAACTTGTTAATAGGAAAAACAAAGATGATCCTCTCGTCTCCAGCAGCTCATTTTCCTTAGAGTTTTGAACTCAGGGTCGTCAACTGAGTAACCGATGCTCACCTATTTAGGGATTATTGTGTCCAGAATTTGGTGAGATTAACAAAGAGGTCGTTCCCTCTTTTCCAATATGATGACATCAAAAGCAGTAGAATGAAAGAAATCCTGATGAACATCTAGGTATGAGGTCGTCCTCCGGTCAGAGAAGATCCTCAGTCCCCAGGTTGTGGTTCTTTGTTATCCAATGAGGTCATCAGCTGGTCGGCATACTGGAACAGAGTCTGTCACCTATCTAGAGCTCCTTAATATATTTTAAAATAAAATAAGTAATTCCTTCCAATTTGAATTAATGTTTCATTTACACTGATTTATTAATTAATACTCTAATTATTCCTTATTGTTTCAAGTCATATATTGTTCTTGTTCTCAAATCTTATTTTAATAGTTACTTCATTATCAGGAAGGAAGAGATTTTGTGGTAGCTTTTAGTTTTATTTATTTCTCTTTAAAACTTTATTCCTAATTATAATTTATTTCCTTATTTTAAGTCTCCTCCAGTAATTTTCCTTTTGTATTATAACTTAATAACCTTAGCATTTTAAGAAGCTGCTCCTTTAGAATTATATTTTGTCAATATTTTGACCCTCTTTTTATGTAAGGCATTCATGAGAAGTTAATGTTTCCTATCATGTTGAACCCAAAACTTAACCATATTTTAGAAGCAGTTCCATAATTGTTCATTTGTAAATCTCCAATTTAGACCAATTTAATTTCAATCATCATATTTTCTATTTTAAAACCTTAAAGAATGATCAGCCTGTTTTACATGAGTAAAGTTAACCGTGTCACTAAATATCAAAAATGACTTACTTTATTCCAATCATAGTTTTAAATCCCAAAATTTCAACCATTTTTACCTTTGATCCATTTATTCTTTTGAAAACCTATTTATAAAATATTTAATTGGATAATGAATTACCCTTTTTATATTGTTTATCAATTATCAATGCATTTTCAGTTTTGGGGAGAAATTTGATACAGCTAAGTTCATTAAATGATGTAAATATTTAGTTTAGACCTTCCTGGATGTCTTAGTTAAACAACTTATTTTAAATCATATGAATAGAGATTCAACAATCCAACGATCACCTTCCCTGTTTTAAGAAACACTTTTTATATAAATTATTTGACAAGTAATATTAAGTTTAGTGTATTCAATTTATAAATTTTAGTTATTCCATATCCAAATAGTTAGGTCATGTTTAATGCTGCTAATACAGCGTAAAACATTTAATGTATTTTGATTTAACTTTAACAACCTCTTTTTCCGAAAAGTAAAGAGAGATCCAAACTAAAAATTTGCTTATTAGATCAATTCCATTCATTTCCCCCTGTTTCTATAACAGAACAAATGTTCTGTCATAGAATACAATAAAAATCCCATACAACTCATTGAGATGAGACCTGCTATCACCACTAACTTTAGCATCCTATAACACAGTTGGATGTAATTCAAACATGGTGTCCCAGATGCTGTTACAATCTGCACACCTCAATCAAAGAATTTAATATTCAATGTAAATTTATGAAATCACCGCAGAACGTAGTGTCATTAGCTCAGTAAGCTCCACAGACACTCATCAATCCACTTTAACACCTGAATTTTAAATTCCATTTAAATTTAAATTTAGTTGTCACTAAATGGTAGCCACTGTACTATGCAAATAAAATTTAGACCATCGTCTTTGTAGTTGAAGCGCAGCCCACAATGCAATTCAGCTATGATCAAAAACAAAGTATGTTATTGTAATTCCAATAGTCCCTTTCCCATTCTTTTCAGGCAGGAAGGGAAAAACACATTAGCATTTTGTGAGACAAACAGAGTGAATCATGGAGGAAGTTAATGCATTTCCGAGAAATGCAGAGTCGTAACCGTTGGTTCACACCAACCCTCAAACTGCATTGTAAAACCTCTGACACCAGGAGATGGGGTGTCCTCAACACTTAGCATTACACT
>NW_015119615.1:0-2631 GCF_001443285.1 Poecilia latipinna
CCCTTGTTAAATTTGCAGACGACAGCAGTGGGTCTCATCTCAGGGGGGGGATGAGTCTGCCTATAGGGAGATTCATCCACCATGCTGTGGAGTGACTCACAGCATGGTGCCCAGACAACTTCATCCTTAACACGGCCAAGACCAAGGACCTCATGGATTTTGGGACAAATAAAGGAGACATTCAACCACTAATGTGGTGGTCCACTGAATCTCTGTGGAGCAGGAACTCCCAGGAAACTCCTGTTTCCTGGGAGTTTGTATCATGGATAACCTGGCCTGGGATATAAACTCAGCAGAACTGGCAAAGAAGACCCAGCAGAAATCTATTTCCTGAGAGTCCTCAGGAGAAACAATATTTCTCAAAAACTGGCTGGTGTCCTTCTAATGGTGGTCTACTGAAAGCATCATTTGCTATAGTCTCTGTGTGTGTTTCTCCATGATGGAGAAACACACACATGATGGTCTTCTTCCCAGAAGACCATCATCGGCTGCTCTCTGACATTTCTTGAACATTTCTTGAACGCCACAGGTTACGCTGCCTCAAGAAAGTCAGGAACATTTTAAAAGACTTCTCACACCCTGCACAATTTGTTCCAACGGCTGCCATCTGGCTATAGATACAGGAGTATTAAAGCAAGGACAAACAGACTAAAGAACAGTTTATACCCAGGAGCCATAAGAGCATTAAAAGAGCATTATTATTATTATTATTATTATTATTATTATTATTATTATTAATTATTTAGTGCATTATTTTGACATCTTGACAGCTAAAATCAAAGGTAGTCATTGTCTGTTTACAAAATCTAAATAAATTATTTCCAAGTAAAATCAAGCACTTAGTAATAACATGGGTTAGCTTGTTGTTTACGTTAGCAATCCCATTGTTGACATAGACTAACTACTTAAAATAGCACAACTCAATATTCAACCGGGCAGTAACAAGTCGACAGCCATCTTATGCTTCTTTTGATCCTAAATGGTTAACCCAACCTTAAACAAAATAAGTGTATGCATCCAGGCTTTTCAAAGCTGTCATCTGGCTCTTCATACAATATGAGGTCAACAGCACCAGATAGTTATGTCGATTGCCTCGACGCCGGGTAAATCCTCAAGATTATATGACAAGTATTGTTTTTACCGAGAAAATATGGATTATATCCTAAATATACACATATCTTTTGAGGTACCTTGTCTGTGCCAGCCCATTTAGGGCATTAGTGTACTTGCTGTGATCAATTTCGCCGTGTTTTGAACCAGAGAAATTGACTTTATGACCCCCATCTGAATTTTGCATGTCATCCAGGTCTCGTGTCTGAAAGGGTTAGGGTTAGGGGTTAGGGTTAAGTAGGCTTTGCTCATGTCCTCTTAAGACGCAGAGCTATGTGTACTGTATGTAGTCATGTGACTCCAATCTGTAACAAGAAGTGAAACAGTGAGGTTTGCAAACAGCAAGACTGTTTAGTAGCTCCTGTCAGATGGACCTCTTCAGGTGAAAGATTATATGTGATGTGAGTTTTTATTTTTAAAAAGTAAGCACACAAGGGTGTGTGGCTTAAGTACACCAGATGTGCACTGTCACTGACCAGCATTCAGGAAGGAGGCAAGGCAACACAATCCAGTCGAGGTAGATTTATTTGGACCTGCAGGTCACAGTTACACCGACACCCATTTTCACAGTGAGACAAAGAAGCTGGCTTTTATACTTTGGAAAATTCAAACACTCATACCAGGTAAAGGGGTGATAAACCAAAAGAAATAAACATTTACACAAATCTAACACAAACAATAAATGGTACCAACACTTATTTACATGCATGCAAATCATTAGAACTAAACTATTCTAAGATCAATCAAAGAATAAATTAAACTAACTAAATATATCTCCTCAGAGTATTATCCCTCTTAATTGTAATGGTATGCTCCAGGAGCTTTTTAACAGCACCTGGACCACTTGTCTCCCTTTGCTGCTCCACCCTGCTGAGGAGACACACCCAGTAAAGGTAAGTACTTAAACAATTAGCAAACTCAAATTCAACCAATAGACATGAGAAACAAACTGAAATTTTACCCACAATCTCCCTGTACAGGAAGAACTGAAATAAAGAACTGAAGCAAAAAGCATTTGATCTGTAAATAAACTAAACAACATAATATTAATAATCACTTTGGGATGGAACCCCTGGTCTCCATCACATGCACTATGACATGAGTATCTTGACACACGAGGCTGCAGTCATACATGTTTCAATCCAAGAGGAAGATAAGGAGTTTGTTTGCCACCACATTTTGGGGTCAGCAAGGATGATAGAAATTAAGTTAATTTATATTTCTGAACTTGTTCAGTTGTGCTTATTTGTTCAAAAATTCTTAACTAAATGTGTGGATTATTTGAGGATGCTGTAGTTTTAAATGACAATAAAAGTAATTGTGAAAAAATGCAATTACATATGTAATGCAACATTTTCCATATTTGACCAGTATTTCTTTTTATAAATCAACAGAGGCTTGTCTGTCATTTTGACCGATTACAATTCACACCCCTGACTATTGGTGGAGATGTGCGGGACGCTTTAAATTTTACGCAGAGAGTACATTGCGAAGGTCACTAAGTCAATCAATAAAAAAATC
>NW_015119616.1:0-2619 GCF_001443285.1 Poecilia latipinna
CATGTGTAGAAAGTGCAAATGTCCAAGTCAGCGTGGCTAAGAACAGCGGAGGCCCCTACAAAAACCCGGCCCCTACAGTCCGTCAGACCACAGGAAGCAGAACTGCTAGAGTAAAACACAAAGTAAATTAAGAAAATAAAGTGTATGCCACCTTTTGCTCACACAATTATAAATTAAATGTCTTTTCTTTAGCTTGTGACGTAGATGAAGAGTTGGCTCTTTATTTTGTTTCCTTTTTTTTTGTTTCAGCCAGGCTCAGGGTCACTGGAGCTGCTCAGATAAGGTCCACTGCCTCAGGCTCTGAGCTCCAAGGAAAGATAAAATAGAAATGCGTTAAGATGATTCACCCTCAGATGTTTCAGAATTAACCGGTTATGGAATCAACTCCTATCAAAATTTAGACTAAAAAATTATTAAAAATTTAAACAAAATTTAGTATTTCAGCTACATACACTTTTCAGAAATTGGTTATTCAAATGCATATGTAAAATAATTAATTCAATAGTGTCCAATTTTACACAAAAGCATCCTTGTGATAATGCCACGCTTAATGAAAATGTTACCATTATCCTGATATTTTTCAAAACAGCTGAGTGTTGTATTTATGTATAGTTTTCTTTTTAGAATTTTAAAAGTTGTTCACATTTTATCTGAATTTTTGCCCGTGTCTCCTTAAGGGGCTCCGTAGAAGTTTATAGTACTTTTAACCAAAGTTTTCTCAATGATAACAATTACATCCAACTGTAACTTTATACAATTAAAATTAGAGGTGATGCAGGAAATTCATGAATATTTAAATAAACATGGCATAGATATTGATTGAAGCTATTCAATTTTAAATTACCAATTTTAATTTAGTAAGATCTTCTATATGACTCTGTATTTCAGTCATGCAGGAAGGCACAGTATAAGAGCTCATTAAATAATCTCACAATATACCAATGTCAAATGAATAAATTCATAATTAACCATATCTTTAAACCGATTAGGAACTAGACTCTATTTCTTCTCCACCCCCTGTTGATATAATTTAAAAATTTGAAAGCAATTTTGCATGTTGCTATTCTCCAAAACTAAAATATTCCAGGGTGTCACAAGTTTTCCAAATCTTCTGTCTAGAATTGAAAGTAGACTATGAGATGTTCTAAATGTAAAGATTTATCAGAATGAAATGTTCTAAATGTAAAGTTTTATCAGAAATGTTTTATGTTTATCATTTCCCCCTTTTGTTTTCTTATGTAAATAGAAAACAAACTAAATATTGTTCAGAGACTCTTTTTTTTTTACATATGTCTAAAATGTCCAACTGAAACTGTACTGCAAAAGCCAAACGTTTTATTATTTTAACGAGTTCAGATCAGAATTTGGATCGCTTTCCTAGAAGGCAGTGTCAATGTTTATTTTGGATTGACAAAAGAAAAATTGATCAATTTAGGCAGAGGAGCAAAAAATGTAGACAAAAATTATGCATTACTGTTAGATGTCTTTGCGGTTCAAATCAAATGTTTTGTTGGACTTGGATTCATGTATCAATTCAATCAAAATTTAAGGCACACAGATGTTGTGAGCCATTTGTTCCCAATCAGTTTGTTTTTACATAATCAATTATTATCATATCCACTTTAAAAGTTTCATGTCCAATTTGTGCCTTTCTACCAAGACACGCATGTGTTTCGAAATCAGCAGTTAGTTCCGTTAGTAAATTAGTCTGTGATTAGAAAAAATAAAAACAATAATATTAATAAAAATGAAAAGAAAAGAAAAAAAAATCAAACTAAATGAAGCAGTCTTGTAATAAATGCTGTCTGGTCTTAAACCAAAGCTGAAATGTGATTATTCCTTTTCCAACATTCCCATTTTGAAGTAAGGTAACCGACTTATCTGGATTTAGAATCATAAATTGTCTTTGAGACAAGAATATTTTGTAATGAACCGTAATTGAATCTGGAGCTGTTTCATAATCACCTTTGAAGTCATACAAATATTCATATTTATTTACCAATCCTGTTCCCTCTTTAGACATTTTAAGGTGACCAAGTTTCACATAAAAAGAAATCCTGTTTTTGATAAGATAATGAGAGACAAATATTGATTAATCCATGATAAAGTTCAAGTCTGTTATAAACCTCATTTTTAAAGTTTCATTAAATTTAAATTTAACCATATCTACAGCTAAGCCGAATTTCAAAATCTTCAACACATTAGATGTCACTTTATTTTGTTTATAATTTTACCTGTTATGTAATTTCGTTCATCCTTCATACAGTTAATTTTACCACATGTGAATATAGTGAATTGTGCAGGATTAGTTTAGTTTCAATAAGTTTTCCCTTACCATCATTTATTCCTTCCAGCCAATATTTTCCCAAAGGCTGTCTGTTTAACAGGTCGCCTCCTTTCTGCACCAGGTATTCTAGCCCCTTTTTTTTTTGTTTTTCTCTTTCTCCCTTATTTTCATATTCGTCATGCTTTGACAAATAGGTTATTAATGCTTCTATTTGCTCACCGAGCCCAATCCATGGCCCGATGCCCCACTTTGGATCTTATTTTTCTTTTCAAATTCACCCTCCATCTGTTTAGGCTAAAATTTAGGCTCAAAAATCACCTCTTCTCTCTTTT
>NW_015119617.1:0-2613 GCF_001443285.1 Poecilia latipinna
TCGGAGGCGGGCCCAGACTCGGAGACGGGTCCCGACTCGGAGGCGGGTCCTGACTCTGAGACGGGTCCTGACTCTGAGACGGGTCCTGACTCGGAGACGGGTCCTAACTCGGAGACGGGTCCTGTCTCAGAGGTCTGTCCTAACTCTGAAGCAGGTCCTGACTCTGAGACGGGTCCTGACTCTGAGACGGGACCTGACTCTGAAACGGGATCTGACTCTAAGACGGGTCCTGACTCGGAGGCTGGTCCTGTCTCCGAGGAGTGTCCTGACTCGGAGACCGGCCCTGACTCCTCCGAGTCAGTACCGATCTCTGCGTTGACCACATTTACAGGCCCAGCTAAGCGTGGACTAAACTCAACGTTTGGTTCACTCTTGGCAGGTTCTTGCCTCTCTTCTTCGTCAGAATCGTCTCCACCACACGCAGCCTTTTTGATGAGCCCCCATGCCTTTTGTAGAAAGGTGTCTCGGAGATTGATTATCCGCGGTCGTGCCAGGGTTCTTTTGAAGCACTCTACAACCTTGTGAATCACAATTGGGTTGTCGCTTTTGATCATTTTGAAGAGCAGTTCTCTAACTACATCTTCATTGCCACAGAGAAGCTGTAAGATGTCTCTGCAGACTTTTTTTTCCATTTTCTCAAAAAACACAAAATCGATGTCTTTGACTTCTTTCCAGATTTCTGGAGCAAGCTTTCTCTGGACCGGTTCGGTGTGCTTCTGTTTGTAAGCCCCATAGCTAGATCTATTACTGGACTTGTAAATCAATCTCCATAGGATCTTTTGCACCATAACTCTCCTTTCGTCTTCTGTTCCTCGCCTGAAGCCCATCCTGTTTGCGTCCCTCAAAAATTGTTCAGGGTCCATGGTTGCCTGAGTATAATCTTCACTCAGGCAGTTTTCATCTGCGTACAAGTCCTCAGTTGGAAAAAACGTCTTCCGGATCTTTCTTTTAGTGGACGTTAACATCTTCTTTGGGCGAATGGGATTCTCCAGGTGCTTTTTGAATTTCTCCACGATGACTTCGTGTCCTTCTGGATAATCCAGCAGTGCGATTAAATGCAGTCCACTGGCAAAGTGGAATGCATCTCTCGCAACACTTTGGAAAATCCTTTCAGCGAGCTCTTCTGACACCTCAGAGAGTACGTCCACATTTATATCTCCAGTTTTTCTCAGCAGCAAAATCAAAATTTTGCTGTGTTGTTCCTCAAATATGTGTCGGACAAGATGCAGAGTTGGTTCATCTGCAGCCTTCTCAATTACCTCCCACAGAAGTTCGCTGAGAAACTTCCTCTTCTTATAATCTGGGCTTCTTTGGCCAGGATGGACTTTGTTGGACAATGTCTTTTTGACTTTTGTCCAAAAAGAGACCTTAGGCCTCACATCCATTTCCCTCTGTGGATTTTCGTCAGTCATCTTTATTGTGGCGAGCTAAAACGTTCAAATGAATCTTGTTTGGCTGATTTGTGGTAACTGATCAGAGAATTAACTGATCAGTTGGTTATGTCATGGACTCTATGACATCATAAAGTCATCCTCAGAAGGGCCTCATGACACAGACATCATTTGAAGTCATGCTGATGACATCATTGTCAGAAGCATGGCAACTGTTGCTAAGGGTAAAAATAGCACGCAGTGAGCATGCACTATGACAAAAAAAATCTGTGTGCACTAAATGCATTATTCCCACAAGTCTGAACTGGCAGTGATGTGCGCAGCTTAACAGGAGGGGTCAGGGAACCATTGGACCCTCCACTTTACCGCCCTACCCATTTTTATTTGTTATTTGGGTTCCATCTCCTAACAGGCATAGAGCAAAGTGTCAATGGAACCACAACACGACCTGAGCCGGTCTATCAGTCTTGTGATGCCCACTGGTGTGTGCCCACAAAAGTGAAAAAAGAGCATGCATTTCTTTAAATGTTTATGGGGTTATGATAAGATATTTTATTTGTTAACAGGGGTTAAACACAAAGGGTGCAGTAACGGTGTTTCACCGGTAGGTGGTGTATTGGGACTCTGAGCTGCCTGTTGCTCTGCCGTTTCTCATAAGCTGAGAGAAATTGGAGTAACACAAACTGCGTCTCCCGTGTGCTCATTTACTTGAGGTGAGAATAACCCTAAAGTTTATTTTAACTAAGTACTTTTATTATTTGGTACTGTTCGAGGATTGTTTAAGGAAATGTAATGTGTTAAAAGATATTATACGAGTTTTGTTGTGTTTCGGAGCCAGCAGCGGCTAGAGGAAGTAGCCAACAGGCCATGATGCTAGTTGGTTAGCACACACTGTAGCGGTGGGAAAGAGCGGGCTACTAGGTACAACCATAGACATTAATACAGGGGTCCCCAAACTTTTTCCTGTGAGGGCCACATAACTTTTCCTTTCTCTGCTGGGGGGCCGGAGTCAGTTTGTAACAGAAAAAGTGACGATTGCAGGAGTGCCTAAATGTAAAAATGTATTGTTTTCCAGAAAGCACAGTCAAATAACCCTCTCTGGGTTCTTCACAGAAAAAATCCAGGAAATAAATAATAACACTATTAATGAAATAAATACCGTATTTTCCGGGCTATAAGCCGCAGACATCTCTGCTGCTCCAGGTTTTCCACAACGATGCAG
>NW_015119618.1:0-2613 GCF_001443285.1 Poecilia latipinna
AATCTGCTTTTCACAGTACCATTTGTTCTTTCCACCAGCCCTGCACTCTGAGGGTGATAGGCACAGTGGTTTTTCAATGTCATTCCCAAGTGAGTAGCCATGTTTTGTATCACTTGGTTTACAAAATGTGGTCCATTGTCACTATAAACATTCTGTGGAATACCGTGTGTTGGGATATAGTTTTGCAGATAGCCTTAGCTACTGTCAAAGCATCTGCATGCTTTGCTGGAACTATTTCAACCCATTTAGAAAAAGCATCAATCATCATCTAACAGTATTTGTTAACTCAAAAGTTCATAACAAAAAAAATTTTTATGTAAGAATTTAGTAGTTATATAGTATGTAGTTATAGTATTACCTCACCATTTTATGTATGAATTTAGTAGTTATATAGTATGTAGTTATAGTATTACCTCACCATATTACCTCACCATTTTCCCTTTTCCCCCCTTTTTACACATGGCATGGCCCATGTGTCTCAATCACTTAAGCTTCTAATAAAGTCTTTGGGAGGATTAGTAGTTAATGCAGGTGAACTCAGGTTTATAGAAGATATTTTAGCAGACACGTATTTTAATTGCAGGGTTATATTTTGGTTTTTCTTTGTTAAACTCTAAATTAAATTTTTCAGTTAAAAACAACGAAATATTTCATAATATTTCAACACTGCAATATCAATTTTTTTTCAACATGTAGAGATGTTTAATTTAGTTCCAAACTAGTAAATAAAACATTTGAAAATCATTAGCTTAGAATCTCTAATACACTTTTTTTCTTTAATTGGTGTAATTTAGTTGCATAGCTCTATCAGTTTTTCTTTTGTTTAACTTTTAATGATTATAATTTTTCTTGTTGGTAGTTTCCCAACCTATGGCCCGTGGGCCCTAAGAGGGTCACTGGTCCTTCTGTTAAGGACTGAGTTAACGGGTACAAAGTGAATGATTTTGTCTAACATTGTACCTAAAAACCTTTAAAATGTTCTTTTCTGGGTAGATAATTCCTATATGCAAACAGGATTATTAAGCACATTCTTTATCACAGCAGTGTGTGTATAACTTATCTCGTATTTATCCTTTCTGTCTCGTTTCTCGCTTCCCCCTCCTGCTGCTGGCGTCGCTGCAGCTGGTCCTCCCTCCGTCTCTCCTCCAGCTCCCTTTCAGTCCAACTGGCTCTGGTGTTGGATTATTTACAAGTCGTCCAGACCGTCCCTTAGTGAATGTCCAGGTTGTCCATCAATGAATTTAGTTCCAGTCCAAACGTCCAGCAGGACTTCATACAGTAGTTTGCTGCATGGCAGTTCCCAGATGTCCAGGAATCTGGATCAGCGGACATCTTAGTGCCTTCAAGTGGCAGAAATCATCATGTCCTTTTTCGCTTCTTTATCAATTGTCATTGGCTGGTGATCAAAGAGGGACATCATCTGATCGGCAGGACAGGTCTGAGTTGAGGTCGAAGGGCAGACTCACCGCAGCGAGGCTCAGACAGAGGAAAAGGAAAAAAGCAAATAAGAGTCCATTAGGGTTTTTTCGGCTTTCTGTGTCCTTTTTTTTTTTTTTTTCTTTACAAACATTTTCCATATAACTTTTCTCTTGTGATCGTATAGTTTTTAGCCACTTATTACCAAAATTTTTAAGAACTCATAAATCCTTTCCTTATTCAAACACATATAAACATGAAACATGTTAAAAGTTGTAGTCTATATTAACCTTTAAAATGTAAAATGTAAGTTTATGTTAACTTCATCTGAGTCACATTTCACCAGAGAACAATGGATTTCTCTAAATTTGTCGATCTTAGTGCTGCAAACTGTGAGGTCAGCGGGCAGCCCTCCTCTCAAAAAGGCCTAAGAGAGACAAGAGGCTGGATAATGTCCAGGTCGGTACCTTACTCTGACCTCTGACCCCTCCAGTTATACAGCCAAAGGATCATTTCACCAAGTTGGTGTTGTAATCTGATTACGACACAATATATTAAACATTGTTCTCTGAGGAGAATTTTATTATTTAATTTTATTTTTCAGCTTCTCCTCCTTCAGGAAAGTCATAATTCCACCTTTAGCATACAAAGAAGTTGTTCCCATGTTTTATTTCAGTGAGACGTCTCTCAACTGGTTTTTCTTTGAAAGTGTAGGAACACTAAAAAACAAAATAAACAAACAAAATAAAACAAAACAAAACACCAGTATTTCCTAAAAATAATTATTTTTGACTTGTGAGGCTTAAACCTAATTTTTAGTATCAGTAAATATTATTTTGCATGCACTGGTTTCATACCGAAATTCAATTTCTTTATTTATTTTTTACTTAACGTGTAACAAGCTGCACGTGTCCACCATTTCATCAATTTGGTGTGGTGGTGTGACTTTTTGGGGTGTGGTAGAGTCTGATCATGCTGAGGATTTCTCCAGTTTGTGGTCCCCTCACTCCATCACCCCTCCTGTTGCCCCGTGCAGCATTCTTTGAAGGGCAGTTTCTTGACCAGTGACCAGTGTTGTCACAAGTCCAACAGACATCGTTGTCCTTTGGTTTATGACTTAGGGGTCGCTGCTTAGAGTGACCTCCTTTGCCTCTGTTTCTCCCCTGGCCTCTTGAGGACCGCGGAAAACAACAGAGG
>NW_015119619.1:0-2612 GCF_001443285.1 Poecilia latipinna
TGAGAACTTTTGAAACTTCTGATCAGATCAGATACTGACTTTGCCTGGACAACAAAACAGACGGGATGGGTTTCTTTATCATCATATTGACTGAAAGACGGCGTCCATCTCAGGGTGAAATATCCTGAACCAGATGAACTCTTGACCATGTTGAACGGTCCGCTGAACAGGAACTCAGTGATCCTTTAACACACAGGAAACACATCAGTCTGGTTGGTTATATGTCCAAAATGCCCTCAAACCAGACTTAAAAATTATCTTCAAAATGTGATTTTCACCATGAATTATGTCAAATCTTACCTCTGATTAGAAACATTTATTTTCTACTCACTCAGACTGAGTCGCCTCTGCTGTGATGTTGATTTCTATCATCTCATTAACGTCTATGAAGAACTGAGCTCCATGTTCAGGAGTTGGAGGCAGAAACCTGGGCAGATATTCACCTGCTGTGCAGGACGGAGCTGCAGGATCCACTGGAGCAACGCAGGGAAAAATAATGCAGATGAACTAATGAGATGCATTAAAATGGTTTGACTAGACAGAGAAGTGGGCAGTATATTATTGGTCATATAATCCGTCTTTATAACAGGTGATCTTCTTCTTGTGTTACATTTCTGTATCTGGAATTTAAAAGCTTGATGTCTTTTAATAGTCTTTAGTTATTGATCATCTTTAAACAGACACTTATTAAATATTAAATTTATTGGCACCAGTGTTGCTGTTTGACAGTAAAACAAGTTGATTGAAACATGAAATCAAACCTTTAAAAACAAACTGGACAGAGATTCTGCTCATGGAGCTGCTGGTGCTCAGTGAAGACGAGTAACCATCATATCGAGTCAGAGTGATGCTCCATCTGGTAAAATCCTCCATCATCAGCTGAACTGCATATGAACCTTCATTGCTGCTGCTGGTTGGACTGAATGATAGAGAACAAGACTGGAAGAGAAGAGAGAGAAAGATTAACTATGTTATATTTAATGTGTTTTTGTTCATACCAACAAAATTTGTTTTTATTTAAACATCTTCGGAGTAATTTTTCATCATTAGTCATTTATAGTTAGTTAAATAATCAGTAAATTCAGTTTCATTACATATGGAGATTTTCTATTGCATTCCTGACATTTATTACTCACTGATGACAGACTGAGGACAGACGGTGATGTGCAGGTGTAGCACTCTGAGGAACCAGATGCATATTTGCATTTAACATAATCTCCATCAGGGTCAAATGTCAACAACTTGATATTCCTCTGACAGTTTGAGGGAACTCTGAGAGAAACAGAAAACAAACATCACAAAGTCACCTGAGCATAATCTGCTCAAACTATTTTATTTAGATCAGGAATCTTCAGTATCTTGACTGATTTTCATCCATTATTTTTTTACTCCATGAATCTCTTTGGTTTCTGTTACAGATAAAATCATTTCACAGTATTGGATGTTATTTGGAAGCCATTTATAATTATTAAAGTTTTATGGCTATTCTGAAAAAGAAAAATGGACAAAATATCAAACTATAGTTTATGCTCAATCAAAGGCACCAAAGGTTTCAGAGTATTTATTAACATGATGTAAAAACTGCCTGAATTACCTCACAACAGGGAGGATGGTGGTCTGTGGTGATGAGTTCGGTCTCTTGATGTCGGATCGTTTTCTCAGGTTAGATTCAATGTCAAATCGCCCAGTTGAAACTCTGTTTCTGTTTTCTACCCAGGTTCCAGTATCCCATCTTTAATAGAAGATATGGGGAAGATTTCTGATGTCACTTAGAGTTACAGGACAGTAGACCAGAAAACTGTCAGGAAATTTAATTATTTTTTTAAAAAACCTGAAATTCAGTAGGAATTTTAGATGTAGTCACTTCTTGGCAACAACCGAAAGTTTAACATAATTTGAATGATGTTGAGATTCAGTCACCTATTATAGTGGTAGTTAAAGGTTGGATCTGTCCACTTCCAAGTGTAATCTCTCAGACACCATTCACCGCTGCTTTCATCAATCGTAGGACAGCAAGGACACAACCATGATTGAGTCTCCTCACATGAGCTGTAGCCAATCTTGTAGCGACGCACAACCTGTAGATTCAGGTGAAGAGCTGTTGGATACAATAAAAAAATGTTTTAAAAAAGGAAAAAAAAAAAAATCAGAGAACTTACTGTAAATTTGCCTCCTTGTACATCTTTAGTGGTGAATGAGAGCACAGTGCCAGTATAACCAGCTTCTGTACGGTAGATTATCACCAGCAGCAGCACAAAGAGCAACATGATGAACGAATCAGTTCTGCTAAACTAAGATGGAATCATCAGGTAACCTTTGTGGCTCTGCTGTCGTAAGGTGCTTTGGTTATGCAAACGCCTGAAGACTGGAGTCGACAACGTGATGCTTTATAAATATTTAAAAGAGTTTGTAGGAGTGAGCTGCCATTTATTTTTGCACATAGTTTCCTCTTCATTTTATTTAGGAAGGTAAACTTTTGTCATTTGGTTTATTTACTTTCAAATAGTAAGTCTTAGTTCATTTTAACATAGCTTTCTTTTGTTTGTTATTTTCAGCATTAAAGCTCACTCTCCTATTGTTGCAGCATCTCATGTCAAATGCATTTTAAATAA
>NW_015119620.1:0-2611 GCF_001443285.1 Poecilia latipinna
GAATGGGGGAAAAAAACAAAACAAAAAAAAAACCCCCAGAGCAATATTTCATCATTTGATTTAATAAATAAGCCAAAGAGTCACTTTTGTCTCCAGAGTTCTAGGTTGCAGATCCCTGGCAGATGGAAAGTATGATCATATACAGCAGCTAAAAGTGCAGCACTATAATTTTTAATTCATTGTTAAAGTAAAATTGTGAAGGTTAAATAAAAAGTGATCCACCACTGAGTATTAACATTAATATAACTTTTTTGGTACCCCGCTGGCCCCCATCTAGAACTGCCCAAGGCTGCAGGTCTGGGTCTGGTGCATTAATAATACATTAAATGAGCACAGAACAATTAATTCATAAAATATATCAACATTTCAAAATAAAACCTACAGAAAGTCCTAACAAACCCTTTGGCCCTTAGGAGTTTTGTCTAACTCCTAAGGGTTAAAGTAGGAAATATTTATGTACCAGTGTTAATCTATTTGTATGTCTTGTTCTTTAAATGACCATTTGTATTATTTTGGCTGATATTATTATACAGTAAATAAGCAAATAGTCAAACCAGTAAAAGCACAATAAGAAATTTACTCACAGCAAAATGTTCTGTACCATATCAGCCACGGGAGATGATTGAAGGATGAAGAGGCGCTGATGTCAAGTATTTTAGGTTCTGACGGGTCTGCAGTGTTCCTCTCCAGATCCATTCATACAGCAGCACACTGCACACATTTTTTTTAATTGCCTGTGTTCAACCTCTCTAACATTATTCAGCCTAGGATTTGCGTCTTCCCTCGCACGTCTGTATCCAGTGGCGCAACTGCACATTATTCAGGTGGATGCGAAAACATAATCCCCCCCCCCGAGGCGACGCTACGTGGAGTGTATAAAACTCGCTACATTTACCTCGTTATGTGCGAGAGGTGAAGGAGCGTGAGGCGCGCTGAACTGTATGGGAAAACATAATCGGCGCGTCGCCCCCTCCAGACGGGGTTTTGGCGCCCCCTCTGGTGCTGCGCCCCTATGCGCCTCTGTCTGTATCTTTATGAGAGGTTTTACTTATAAGTACGGTGAAGAGTCGAGGACGTTGTAAAAAGACTTGAGTTGATAGCGCCTCACCACGGCTGCGTAGTGTCCGTCTCTAGGTAACCGTGACAACAGCGTCGGTCCGTAGCGTTCTGGGGTCCTGTGTAGTTCCCGCCACGGCAATTTAGCTGACCTTAATATTTCCTGTTGGTATGTGTGTGATAGGCGTGTCCATAGACATGAATACATAGACATTAATACGTAGACGCCTCATGGAGCGGGTCGGCCCGTTGCAGCGATACGTAATCGCGTCCGCCATATTGAATGTGGCATCTCTGCCAGTAAGCTAATACAAATGAATGGACCGAACTTCAGAAAATGCCATTCCACCCACTCACATATAAACGTGAATATATTTGGAAATTAAACAATCACAAAAGACAACATTTATGACTTTTCATTATATTTTAATTGTAATTTCTGAATAAAGAAAATAAATGTGAACTTATAATACAATTGATTTTGATAAATCGTTTTTATATATACAGTAATCAACATTTATGAACATATGTACACACACAGACGTCAATATATTAAATAATAAAATATATGTATATATAAAATATATATATTATTTATTTATTAGTTAACAAATAAAAAAATATATAAGATAATATATAAGAAATTATATATATATATATATATATATTCTTGAACAGTAAGGTTAATTTTTTCCTCTTTTCTGCTGAAGAACTGTTTGTGTGTGTGCAAATATGCACACACAAAAATGTGGAATATGTGCCAGTAAGGTAATACAAGTGAATGGGCTGAACTTGGTAAAGTGCCGTTCTACAAAGTATTTTAAGTTAATACCTGCCATTGACACATTTTCTCACACACATTAATATATTTGGCAATCAAAGAAATTACTAAAGAGATCGTTTCTAACTTTAAAGAGCACAATTAAATTAAAGAGCACAATGTTTTGATAGAAACGATTCTGAAAATTGTTATAATGACATTGATGAACAGACACACTTTTACAGTATTTAATTAAAGAATACATTTACATAATTTCATAGTTTAATGTACATTTAACATTTCAAGACAAGAAAATAATTTTCCTGTATTTATTTTTTTATACATTATTGAGAAATGACTTTTGATTTATAAATCAGTCATTGTCAAACATTAAACTACATATTTTTATTACTTTTTTCCAGAGAATTTACAGTATGTCAACTCTGCTATTGACAGCAAAGAGTGAAAATAATTCCAACAGAGTAAATTATTTTTTTATTTCATTACATAAGCTACATTAATACACTAATACTTCAGATTGAGATATTTAAAAATACACAAAAAGTTAAAGAATAAAACATTTATTTATTATACTGGGAACACTGGCCACAGACAGGGCTTCAGTCTGCTGGTCACACTGGGAGAACTCAATGACTTCTGAGACGTCCTGGTTCACAGGCTAAAGCCAAGGATAAAAGAGAAATTATCCAAAAGTGTAATAGAAAATACATACGATATGTTTCGTATATGTTTCTTTCACTTTCAGAAAAATACATTTTCAGCATGTTGGGCTCT
>NW_015119621.1:0-2607 GCF_001443285.1 Poecilia latipinna
AAACAGAAATAAAAACCGCACAGTAACAAAACTATAGACAAAATGGACTATGAGGTCTCTGTGAACAATATTTAAAAAAAATATTAATCACCAGAAAGAAAATTGTTGTCCCTTTTTACTAAATATGTGATGTCAAGAAATGACTTCAAATTGATTTTCCTCCGTTCTCTTCAGGTGAGTACTGGATTGATCCCAACCAAGGCTGCTCTGGGGATTCATTCAAAGTCTACTGTAACTTCACTGCTGGGGGTGAAACCTGCATCTATCCGGACAAAAAGTCCAATGGGGTAAGCGACTTTGCATTAGTAAAATAAACATAGCATTAGGAAACTCCTGATTTCCTTCCTTTAAGACCTTCATGCTGCACTGTAATTACCAAAGAAGGTTTTGTTTCGGCTTGGAGAAACTTTTGGGAGCATTTGAATGTTTGCAAAATACCACAAAAGTCCTCTGGCATTAAGTTTTTTTATATTATTATTTCATAGAGAAAAGCACAGAAAACTTTCTCTATTTTCCTGAATAATAAGCTGTGATTTTACCCCAGAGGTTTCGCTTTTATACTGTTTTCATGTTTTGTTCATGACTGAGTGCAGGTTATATTACCCATGATGACTCCACACGCCGATGTTCTGCTCTGTTGTCTGCAGGTCAGAATATCCTCGTGGCCTAAGGAGACTCCAGGTTCATGGTTCAGTGAATTCAAGCGGGGTAAAATAGTGAGTGTTTCTGTTTTTCACCCGTCTCCCACCACACTCCGGTCCTCACCTCGTCTCTTGGGTTCTGTCTGCGTTCTCCCAGTCCCTGCAGTCAGAACTTTAGTTTGAGTTTATTAGAAGCTTCTGTCAGGTTTTCATACAGTAATGTCTCTTTTTTCATAATGAAAGTCAGAGTTTGAGCTTCACCATCGGACCGATTTACAGCTTTATGTGTTTCTGTAGGAAAAATATGAGGTTGGATGTTTATGTTCATGTAGTCACTGAACTTGAAGTACTTTTAATACCTGTAGTTAATACCTGTAGTAACCCCTAACAACCAGTTACACTGGTTCACCAGAAGCATTTTGAGACAAACATACTGTTTTAAATTTATTCAGTCTTGAATGAAAATGTGTGTTTTTTGAAACAAATCAGCAAAACATGAAAGGCATCCGAATAGTTTTTTTCTGTGTCCAAAAGAGTAACTTTAGTGATCCTTAGCTTTTTATATAAATAGTTAGTTAAGGGACATTTTTATCAGAGAGGATGATAAATCAAACGGCCAAAATCTCCTGAAAAGGAGACAAAACTGAGTTTTTAAAAAAAAAACTACCTATACATACTTTAGTGTCTATGCAAAAGCTTAACGATGGAAAAGATCTGATTTTATTTATCTGTTGCAAATAGAGAAGCTAAACCTAATAACCCTATTGCTACAGAACTAATATAACATTGAATATTACAATTGCAATGTTATTTATAAAACAGGTACTGTGATTATTTAATTTTTTTATGCATAAGCTTTACCAAAAATATACAATAAACACCTGCCTGATTGAGTGAAAATCTTTAATTGATTATTGTACAGAATATACAATAAATGTAGTTATTACATTACATTTATTTACATTTGATTATTACATTTATTGAATGAAATTATTACATTATGCTAAACATAAAACCCTCCCCTACTTTTCGTGCTCTTCTCCTTCCTTTCCCTCCCTGACAGTTTTCCTACGTGGACGCTGACGGAAACTCGATCAACATGGTACAGATGACCTTCCTCAGACTACTGACCGCCTCAGCCAGGCAAAACTTCACCTACAGCTGCCACCAGTCTGTGGCGTGGCACGACGCGGCCAGCGACAGCCACGACAAGGCGCTGCGCTTCCTGGGTGCCAACGACGAGGAGATGTCTTTCGACAACAACCCGTTCCTCCAGGCCATCTCGGATGGCTGTTCGGTAAGCGGAGTCCGTAGATAAGACTTTGGATGTTGGTTGTTGAGATGCGCTGACAGGTTTTCCAGCTTTCCTGATTTCCAGCAGGGCATCCTTAAGAAGTCTTTAATTTGTGAATCTAAAATTAAGGCCTTAAAATGTCTTGAATTCATTCAAGAAAATGTAAGTTGGGCTTGAAGGCGTAAACCACAGGTTTTAAGTATTGTTTAATCTCGTAAATTGCATGTAGGTTTTTTTCTCGCATTTACATGTTTTACTAATATAAAATAGAGCAACTTTGTCTTACTTCAACCGACCTCTTATCTGGTAGAGAGTCTTGCTCTCTCTTACTGTCTCGCAGCCTGAAGGAACAGCAAACATGTCTTAGGTTTGTCAGTAGCATCTTTTATTGCTAATTCACGTAGCTGCTGCTGCCAGTCTCGGTGTGTATTCTCTATATGTTGGTCTTCGTCCCAACGATGAGATTTCCAAAAGACACATGTCCTAGAAAATAGCTTCTTACATCTCCTGACTTGAGTTTTGAACCAGCTGCTGACATTGGAAAAAAAACTAACTGTTGAGTCACTTTTACTCAGTAGCAACATCCACACCAAAGAGTGTGGCTCACTGAATTGTGGCCTTCACTGAACAGAAAAGGCCTGAAAATAGAGGTTTAAAACCAATCAGGCCAAA
>NW_015119622.1:0-2598 GCF_001443285.1 Poecilia latipinna
TATGTGTGAATTCGCAGCTCTACATTCAATTTTCTGTCTTAATAGATGTTGGACAGCTCGAAAATGCTGAGAAGCAGTATATCTGACTGTTTCAAACTTGAATCAAGGTTAAATCTTATGTTTCAAGAGATCAGTAAGAATGAATCTGTTGGGAATGGTAATCCCGATTGATGAATCATAATTTGTATTGACACACGGAGCATAAAATCAGCCAAGAAAAGCATTCAGACTTTAATTATTTTATTAAATTTCAGCGCTGAAAGGAGACGCTTTACCATTACATCCGAGAAGAGTTTCTAAAAAAGTCTGTGCAGCGTCTGAGGAGAAGGAGGAGGGTAGCTGATTATATGGACTGAAAACACTCCCTGAAATCACACCATGTCTCTGTGGCCTGATAAGTTTCTGTTTCTCATGAGGAAATGGGCCTTGGTGTCTAACAGAATCAAAAATGTAACTCTTTACTATGGGCCCTTTGTCTAACAGCGTGTGACTCTTTCTCGACCTGGTAAAGCATCTCAACATTCCCCCTGTTGGGCTCTAAAAGAGCCCAAAAAGGAGAAGACAAACCCTAGAGTAGACACTGTCCCTTCCGGAAAACATCCCCCGAGGCTCTTACAGATGTTGACATACACATCATTTCAGTCATTGATGTTGTCTTTCATTCATGTCATTTCATCTCATTTCATTTCATTTCAATTTTGGGGGTAAAAACGGACAGGGCACCCCTATGCCTCTTAGGCGGTGGATCGAAACCACAATGTCCCTCTTACAATCTACTAAAGAACACGTAAGGAAATAAAATTTTAAAGAATGTTAGGGTTAAAAATAGAAAAAGAAAATCAACCGGCCATGGCATGACTTTTTTTGTTTTTAGTGGAAGAAAATATTTTCCTGCAGACTTGTGAGCGCTTCGTCATCTGTAATTACACATCAATCATGAAGTCGGACCATGACACTTTCTGGAACCAAATATTATAATTATTACCTTTATGTTGCTTGTTATTTATTTATTTTTATTTTTTTATTTTTTTTACCTCAGGTCAACGCCATGCCATAGAAGGGTAATGAACTATTAAAGAACAAAGTCTGAATTTTTTTTGTGTTAGTTTTTATATATATTTTGTAATCCAAGTTAAAAAGAATAAAAGCTAAATTTTATGAAAATATAAAATGGGTGAAGTATTAGGAGGATCTAATTGTCATCTTTAAAGTAAAAAAGTATTAAAATTATATTCACTAAGTTGTTAGTTAACCAAAATGTAAATTGAATAGAATGTTAGGATGATATTTCAAACTTAATAAAATGCAAAAATGAATAAAGTGTTAGGTTAATATTTAAAATGAATAAAATGTAAAATTAATAAAAGGTAGATATTACTTAGAACTTAATAAAGTAAAATTAGAAATGTTAAGCTACTATCCTTTAAAGTCAATGAAGCCATAATGAGTAATGCATAAAACAATGTGTTAGTTTTAAAAACCAAACTTATTGAAATTTCACTGTAATATTTAAAAGTTAATGAACTACAGAAAGGATGCAATGTTAAATGAAATGGTAAGAAAAGCTTAGAAGTCTGAGTATTGAAAGGCACAGAACATATAATGAACACATTCATAAAACAGCAAACCAATGCAATAAATCAGGATCAAGGGCAGCACAATCAAAATATACTGATATGAATTTACTATGATGAGGAAACAAGTAAAAATGCTCTCTAAGTAAAATGCAATAATAGTAATAAAATCTAATCATATCAGTCTCTCTATAGCGAGACCTGTCTACGTCAAATCAGTTTCTGCGTGTGTCCAGATGTAGAGCCGGCGCAGCTCGATAGGAAACCCCGACAGGCCCGGAAGGCTTCAGTGTGGCGTTTCAGCTGTAAATTGGTCCACCAATCGTGGAAGGCGCCCACAGTCTCACACCCCGGCACACCCAGAAAGGATTGGACTTCATTCTGCAACAGAAAAAACACAAAAGCGAAATCAATGGATTATATAAAGAACATTAAAGTATATGAAAAAATGTTGTTTTGTCACTAGATACCAGTACTGCCCTTATACTATAGAAAGCTGGAGTTCAACGTTCGTCTTTCGGTTCTGGGAAAACCATCTGATAGGCAGGTGGGTTCTATTGGTACCGCTGCCCTTCTCTGTGTTGGAAGTGATGTACTGGACAGTCGAGGACTTCAGGCAGGGAACAGCAGCATCCACAGGTGATGAGGAGAGCAAGGAAGGTTCTTTAAGATTCTGCATAATCTGATTAGTAAACATAATGTTCTTTTTTATTTAAAGGCTTCTCCTTGAAGCTGAAGATCAAGTTCTTTTTTGTTTGTTTTTTTCATACTAAGCCAATAGAGCATCAATATATCAGTAACATTTGTTATTTCAGTTCTCCTCTTAATAATAGTTAAAGAAATGCTTAAAGTCAGTAACACCTTGTACATTTCAGGCTTCAAAAATAACTTTGCTTGTTTTAAGTGTTGGCATGTTCAGAGGATCAGACAAAATCAGAAACCAAACAAAAAAATCATGTAAAGGATCAGATTATGAAATGAATGTGCAAAACTGCCCACAGTCATGTTTTATCAAAGAAATATC
>NW_015119623.1:0-2596 GCF_001443285.1 Poecilia latipinna
GCTTAAGGGGAGCTGTGTGGTGTGGCAGATACATTCCGATCAAGGGAGAAATTTTTGTAACACTTTATTTGAAAGGGGGGGAATAAGACTGACATGACACTGTCATAAACATGAATAAAGGCGCTTTTGCACTGCACGGAACGGAACGGTTGTGTTCGCATTACAACTTGCGACCGGGTTTATAGATCAACTGGTGGCTAAATCAACTGGTGGTGGCAGCTGGAAAAGACTGATGTTTCTGTGGGTGTGGCTTTTTAGGACCCCTTTACCGAACCAGGAAGTAAACAATGCGATAAGTTTAAAGGACTACAAATCTTTGCAAAAATACTATCCGATTCCGTAAAACAACCACTAAGATCTCGGGAATAACTAATTAGAAAGACTTTATTGGTCTAATATGGTATGTTGCCTTTTTTTTTTTTTAAAGTTAATCTGCAAAACCACCAAAACGTGTAAATTACGCAGAACTTGTCCTGACTTATGAGTTGCTTCAGAGGTTGAAACTCGTCAAAGCAAGATTGAAATAGATCTCGATGTGGCATGAGCAGATCTCAAGCCCTGAAAGCCGATATAAATGTTGAAGAGCCTTGGGATTAAAAATGAAATGTTTAAAAAGATTGACTGCCTGTGTAATTTTTCCACATATTCCTCATATTGTAATATTTCAAATAGGTGTCCACAGAAACTATAGCGAAATCTTTTTAACTGTTTCTGTAACGCTACAGTTTATTTCCTAGCTGTCATTGATTGTCATATAACGGACACCCCGCGGCCTGGCCTGGATTAATTGGTGGCACTTTCAGAATCTCAGTTCGAGTGAAGATTTTTAAAGATTTTTAACCTGTTTCTGATGTAAAAGTATATAAGACAATTGTTTTTTCAGCGATGTCTCATATGGTTGAGAATTACGGTCACTTGATGAAAAGAATAAAGACGAGAAAAAATATCAACAATAAGGAAGAAATGACACTGCCACATAGATCTGCGGTAGCCATGTCTTCTGTAAATGAGCTAGGAAATAAAGTGTAACATTACAGAAACAGTAGGGGGGGTCCTAAAAAGTCACGCCCACAGAATCATCAGTCTTTTTCAGCTGCCACCACCAGTTGATTTAGCCACCAGTTGATCTATAACACCGGTCGCAAGTTGTAATGCGAACACAACCGTTCCATTCCGTTCTGTTCCTTACCGTTCCGTGCAGTGCGAAAGCGCCTTAGGTCTTCATGAATATTTATGACTGTTGTCATAGTGTCATTCTGTAAATCATGACACTTTTAATACAAAGTTGACATTATTCAAAATGTCTTTATGATAACTTGACATTAACCAAGACAACGTCGTTGTCATGACAACTTGACATTAACCAAGCAATTATAACTTGTCATGAATGCAATAACAGGGGCATTTATTGGCTAATATCCTTATAAGACAGCTTTAACAAGTCATGAACATTTCCAGTTACCTCAAGGTTCACTTTACTTGAGGTAACTGGAAATGTTCATGACTCTGTCATTAAAGTGATAGATTAATGACACTCAATGACATCTTCATTACTAGTTTACTGTGATACACTTTAACAGAGGAGGATAATGTCAGAATTATAATGGTCTCATGACAGCAAAAGGTATGTATAACAAAAAGTGACTTGTTAATGATGTCTTATAAGGATAACATTTTAAAATGCACCTGTTATTGCATTCATGACAAGTTATAATACCTTGCTTAATGTCAAGTTGTCATGACAACGACGTTGTCTTGGATAATGTCACATTGTCATAACGAAGACATTTTGAATAATGTCAACTTTGTATTAAAAGTGTCATGATTTACCAAATGACACTTTATGACAACAGTCATAAATATTCATGTTTATGATGTCATTGAGTGTCATGTCAGTCTTATTCACCCCCGTCAAATAAAGTGTTACCAAAATGGTGGTAGGAGCCAAAACTTAATTGACATGATGTGACGGTAAACATCTGGAGTCTTTCTTGGCAGGGTACCAATGTGTGCTTATTTTAAATGTGCCATCAGCAAGTCAAGCTGGTTGGGAGCTTCAGTTACGCAAAATTTAAAATTAGTTGTTTTTTTTTATCTTGTCTCAAAGTTTGGGTAAACTTGGTGCTTCTTTTATAATTTTCTTTTATGAAGCAATGGCCATTATTAATAGTTATCTTCTAACATTAAAAGGAATAAATTATCTTGGTCATTTTGAACGTTTAACCCCTAATTACTTTTTTTCTTTAAATTATGCCACATAGCCTCACATTTCTTTAATCTCAGCATACTATTTTTATACCAGTTTTATTTTGCCTTTTGTTATGAATTTGCCCTTACTTCAGCTTTTTGCTGCTGTGACACCTGAATTTAAGGATATTTCTATTCTATTCTTTTACTGTAGGTGGTGATGGAAGGAGTCAGAGGCTCGGGTATTGAAGGCAATATCGCTATTGATGATGTTACCATTGAGGAGGGCGAGTGCAAAGACTCTCCGTCTAACAGTGAGAATCTTCACAATGTGGATTTTATATTTTGATTTAACTATTTAAAATGTCAAATTGCAACATTAACCATAGAACCAATAAATCTGTCAGAT
>NW_015119624.1:0-2575 GCF_001443285.1 Poecilia latipinna
TCTCTCTCTACTTCCCCTTCTGAGAGGAGGGAGATGTTGCTCTCCAGCTCTCCGTCTAACGGGTCCAAGAAGCCTCTAACTCCGGAGTATTACTACAGATGAGAATATAGAGGACATTCTGTTTAAGCTGGGCGCGAGAAAGACTAGCCTGGTTTCTAACGACCTCTGCCTCCAGATGTCCCACCCTTTTTCCCCCTGTGGACTAGCCAGATCAAGCAGCCCGCAATCAGCTAGCTTCACAGAGCACACCTGTTAAAGGTCGCTCTCTCTCTTTCTTACAACTTGCACTTGTTACTGAACCAGGTAGGTTTTAGTGACTCGGGCGAGTCCCAACGGTGTTTTAGTTTTGGCTAAAAGCAACCTATAAAACATTTCCCACTTTTTGCTCCCAGAATCAAACTTTATAGCTATTTTACAACCATCAAAGAACTTTAAGGTGACTCATTAACACAACATCCACATCTTTTAGATTTTCTTAATGCTAATTATTTTATTAGTCAGGCAATTTTGCAAGGGTCAGTACAGCTTAAATCAGTAACAGAAATAATCAAACAAGTAAAATCGATAATCCAGCCTATCTTTCCCTAATGCTGACACTGTGAACTAAAAAAGAAAACTTTGAAAGAGATGAACGGAGTTTGGCATTTTGAACCCCAGAACTGGCCTGATGATGAAAAAGGTGTTGCAGCAGCAGGAGGCTCCCAGTACAGGAAGAGTACTGAGTCAGAGCGGCAGATCTCGGGCCTCAGGGTGACTTCCTCATGGGCATAGTGGTCCTCAGCTTCTTGTCTTGCAGCTCTGTAGCTCCTTTCTCCTCGTCTCACGATCTTTCTGGTCCATGGAGATGAAGACGAGCTGGTCTCACGGAAGGAACACACCAGTTCTTCCTCTTTGCCTTTGTTCTTTGCCTTTGTCTTTATCTTCATCTTTGCCTTGGTCTTTATCTTTGGGGTTTCGAACCCAGCTGATGAGAGAAGTGCAATTTGAAGCCACATGTTGCGGGGCTAACGGGTTGGTTTCCATCTGTAGAACAGTCTTCGGCTCTGTGGCTCCGGCTCTTCTTCAGCTGCAGAGTTCTTTGTCCATATCGATCTTGGCTCGAAGCTGCCTGAAGGATCCAACCAAAGACTCCTCTTTGCACTCACCTTATATAGGATATACCCACCCTTTTGGTGCATTTGCATTGGCTAGCTTTGTCTCATTGGCTGACTGCTTGGACCGATAATCTCATATTCATCACCATCTTTGGACATGACCTGATGTCTGTACCAGTGTCCCAGGTTGCTCAACAGCTCTCTTGTGTCTAACCTTTTCTTAGGTAAGTTTTAAGTTTAGCAATAAGGCCTTAGTCACCTCCGCTCTCCCATCAGTTCCTCTTTCCACCTGACCCTTCACCTACCATCTACCTCTAACACAACATCAGTGACCTTTAGTTACAGTTACACATTTTACACCATTTCAAGTTCAATGTCAAAATCACATTTATAACCTTTTAGTTTCTCTGGTTTAGCATTCACTTATAATATTATAATAACCATTACTTATTAGTTACTCTTATTATAATCATAATGTGTTATTACAGACATTTCTGAAAAGAAACCAAGAATAATCCATTATTCCAATTATTTGACACCAAAGTCACAGTTACTTCTTTCACCGTTAAGTACTTCCATAAGTGTAAGAGTAAATATTCTTATAATCAAACCAACATCAACCACTGGTTAAACCAATGTTAATTATTGGCTTAATTATAAGTTATCATTATTAATTCAAGTATTTTACTCTGGGTTTTATCCAATTACTCAACATGTTTAGATTTTATTCCTTAAACCTTTAATGCTCAAAATGAGCAGTCTGAACTATATTTAACCACATGCAGGCTGGAAACTTCCTCTTTTTCCAGGAAACCTGCTTTTCCTGTTGCATGACTCTCCTTCTGTCTGACTATGATTTTTTATGATTAAATAGAAAAAAGTAGAAGTAAAGCAAGGACACAATAACAACACACACAACCAGATTAATTTTATTACCGTCTGACTACTGTTGGGTCTTGATATCACCTGTGTAATCAGTTTTATAGATAACTTTATTTATTATTATTAAACTAAAATCTCCAGCATGGGGAAGTGGGATGAGCTCGACTTTTCTCGACACCCCCTCCTCGAGGTCGGACCTTTCACATGCTGGGAACCCAACACCCTCCTGCAGGTCTGTGTCCTCATCCTCTGGAAAGACAAGATGGTCCTCTGGGATGTGAAGATGCAGATCCTCTGTTGTCACCAAGGACTCAGCAGCTTGTGATGTGAAGATGCAGATCCTCAGTCGTCACCAAGGCCACAGCAACCCAACACCCTCCTTCAGGTCTGCGTCGTCATCCTCTGGAAAGAGAAGATGGTCCTCTGGGATGTGAAGGATGCAGATCCTCAGTCGTCACCAAGGTCACAAACTCCACTGCTCTTTGACACTGTTTTCAATATTTATTATTATTAAACTAAAATCTCCAGCATGGGGAAGTGGGTTGAGCTTGACTTTTCTCAACACCCTCTCCTCGAGGTCAGACCTTTCACATGCTGGG
>NW_015119625.1:0-2572 GCF_001443285.1 Poecilia latipinna
TAATTTTTGTTTGTTTTACAGACGAGAGACACAAAGTCACTGAAATCAATATTGTTCTTATTGGCCACAAATGCTCTGGAAAAAGTAAAGCTGGAAATCTGGTTCTTTTCAACAAGAGCTTCAATATAAACTTTGAGAGAGCTTGGTTGAAAAAGGTAACACAACATGCATGCAAAAACATTTGACACAGTCTATATATGCTCATGTTCTCCACTAGAGCTCATCACCCCAGGTCCTTACACTGGCTAGTGAGAATAGATTTTAAAATACTGCTGTTAGTTTATAAATCACTGAACTTAGCGTCACTATACATTAAAGATCTGCTGTTTCTGAATCAACCTTCCAGACAACTCAGGTCTTCTGGTTCTGACCTGCTCTGCATCCCCAGAACCAGAACCAAATCTGGAGAAGCAGCATTCAGCGTCTATGCACCACAAATCTGGAACAAACTTCCAGAAAACTGCAAAACAGCCGAAACACCGAGTACTTTTAAAAATAGACTAAAAACCCATCTGTTTAGAGTTGTTTTTGAAACATAAATTAAACATTAATCAGCATTCTGATGTGTAACAATGGCATTTGTTACATTTGTTGACTCTGTTCTATGACTCTGTACCTCTTATGAGGTAGGTAAGTTATAAAACTATGAGATTTCTTTCAGTGGTAACAGACTTCCATAAAAGTCTCAAGCTGGGATCTTTGTTTTGTGTTTCTTCCTATACATCTTTAAAAGTGATGCACTGGAAACCACAATGATGGACATGACAAAGTCATTCTTGTTTTCTCATTGGGTGTTAATTTTTGCTTCAAAAAATTATCGGATGGGAAGCTAAAAAAGACAATTGTTTTGTATCAGTTGTAGAAGATAAGTGAGCCCATCTCCAAAGTGATTAAAGCCTACAATAACATCTGCAAAACATGTTGCAGCAAACACAAAAGTCCTGAGGGTTTGGGTTTCTGTGGGAAAGTTGTGAACAAATATGATCTTGCCTGTAATGGGTAACACACTTAAAGTTTTCATCTGATTAGTTTCCATGGAGGCTAATGCTAACTGCTATTTAGCATTAAATAGCAGTTAGCTATTTTTATGCTGACAAATTTTTATGTCAGCATAAAAATTTAAAGAATTATTTTTTTAAACAAATTACAGGAATAATCAGGGGTTCCTGAAACACTTGGTATAATAGCACTGTACTTTGTATCAATCTTATGGTTGAATGACAAATCATATTAAAAATGATAAATGCTGGATATAATGTCTGTTTAGTCCACTTAGCAGCAAAAGTTTTTTTTTTTTTATCTGAAATGTTGCTTATTTTGACTATATGACTTTTATACAAAAATGCAAAAATTTGCAGTAAATTAATTACAGACCTTTTCAATTTTTTTTTATTGTGCCTCAAGAATAAATTTTGTGTGTTTGCTTTATATAATTTCAGAACAAAGAAGATCAGAGAGAAACTTCAACGTGTGTGAAACATGAAGGAAACTTTGATGGAGTAAAAGTCTCAGTTGTTGAAACTCCAGGCTGGTTCTCAGACCCAACACCACCTGACTGGATCAAAGATGAAGTTCTCCACAGTGTCTCCATGTGTTCTCCTGGACCTCATGTTTTTCTCCTGCTTGTTCCCATCCTCAGATCTTTCACAGAGAAAGATCTCAAAGCTCTGGTGGAGATCATGAAGCCATTAACAGAGAGAGTGTGGAGACGCTGCATGGTGGTTTTTACCCGGGGAGACTGGATCAGTGACGTCCCTGTAGAGAATTACATTGTCAGAGAGGGAAAGGAGCTCCAGGAGCTTCTGGAGAAATGTGGGAACAGATACCATGTTCTAAAAGACTGTGTTTCTGATTATCCTGGTCATATCAAAGAACTGTTCCAAAAAATTATTAATATGATAAAACAAAACACAGAATGTTTCACATTTAAAGCCAAAGAAAAAAAACCTCAGATTCTACCATGGCAAGCAAAACAGATAGAAGAAGAATGGAAAAGGAGAGAACAGGAGCTGATAGAGAGAGTGATGAAAGCTTTATCAAAGGAACCAGAAGAACCAACAGAACCTCATGTGAGAACAGCAGAGAGCAAAGATGATGGTAACATTCCTGACAGTAAGTTTTATATAATAATGAATTAATATTGAATTTACAGTCTTTGTTACATGCTTTGTTCTCTTGAATAACACATCAATGTCTGTTTCAGTGAGTGGAGATGTTGCCTCAGGATATGAGAGCATTTCAGAGAACAGGAGACGACGAGGACATGATGACATTGCTGAATGGCTGAATAACGGAGTGAGAAAGTCAGAGATCAGCTCTGGGATTGAGAGCATTTCTTCCTCAAATACTTACATTGAAAACTTTGATGAAAATTCTGAAATCAATTAAAGTGAACATACAAATGTAAGAAAATGGACAAGACTGATGAAAGTTCCATAATTGCAGCAAATCAACCAAAAATTTATTTCACTGAAAAAAAGAAAGAACCTCTGAACATGTTCTTAAACACCACAAAGATTCAACGCAGAAACTCTTGTTAAGTTAGAAGACTTTTCAAAAATATAATTTGAAC
>NW_015119626.1:0-2572 GCF_001443285.1 Poecilia latipinna
GGAGACCGGAACACGATGATTTTGTGTTTGATCAAAAGGGGTTAATGGACATTTTGAAAGACAGAGAAAATACAAAAAGAAGTGTACTAAGAACATCAGCCCGTATATTCGACCCTATTGGGTTTCTTACTCCTTTTACAGTCCGAGTAAAGTGCCTTTTCCAAGAGATGTGGGAAAAGGGGCTCAACTGGGATGAACCATTACCCACTGACTTGGCAGAGAAGTGGGAGCAGTGGTGTGTAGAGTTACCACTGTTACACCTGGTGTCAATTCCCAGGTGGTACCACACTGAGATTAACAAAGAGTCACACACTGTAAAGTTGCATGTCTACTGTGATGCAAGTGAAAAGGCTTACGGTGCTGTGGCATATCTTCAAGGACAAAACAACCAAGGAGACACTATTAACAGTTTTGTGGCCTCCAAGTCTCAAGTAGTACCATTAAAGAAAATGACATTACCTTGCTTGGAGCTCATGGGTGCAGTTATTGGAGCAAGATTAGGATACAGCCTCCTTAAGCCACTGAACATGGAGAAAAACCAGCTCAACATGTGGACGGACTCTATGATCACGCTTCACTGGATCTGCAGCTCAGCACGTCGATGGAAACCATTTGTGAGCAACAGAGTGGCAGAAATACAAGGGCTCACAAATCCAGAACTCTGGTCCCACTGTGCTGGCAAAATGAACCCTGCCGACCTTCTTACGCGGGGTAACCATGCTCGGAGCCTTATTGAGAGCCAGCTGTGGTGAAGGGACCCACTTCACTGTCTACAGATGAGAAGGAGCTGAACATTTGTAATGACTATGTAGTGGATGAAGTGAATGCAGAGCTGAGGGCTGGGACTGTCGTGCAGTTCACTGGCACTGAGCCAACTTAACCTCTGTTAAACTTAGAAAGGTACAGCAAGCTTAAGACCACGTTAAGAATCACTGCATGGGTAAAGCGGTTTGTTAGTAACACAAGATCTTGTCTGAAGGTTCAGGGAGAGTTAAGTACAGAAGAACTTGGTGCAGCTGAAATGTACTGGATTAAGTCAACACAAGAGAGTTGTTTCAGTTCTGAAATATCGCAGTTAAGGTCAAACCAAAATGTGAAGGTAGATTCTAAAATCAAAGATTTGAAACCATTCTTAGATGAAAATGGTCTAATAAGTGTTGGGGGAAGACTGCAGAATTCAGATCTTAGTTTCAGAGAACACCCTTGGATACTACCGCCAAATCACAAGTATTCTGAACTATTAGTTCAGTCATGTCACGAAAGAGTGATGCATTCTGGTGTAAGAGACACATTAACTCAAGTTAGAGAACAATATTGGATTTTGAGAGGCAGACAGCTTGTAAGAAACATTGTTTCAAAATGTTACATTTGCAAAAAACTAAAGGTTAAGGCAGCACAACAGATTACTGCTCCCTTACCTCGAGACAGAGTAACAGAATCACCTCCTTTTGAAGTTATTGGTGTAGATTTTGCTGGACCCTTATATGTTAAAACTAAGGACGGGTGTGTAAAATCATATATAGCACTGTTTACGTGTGCAGTGACAAGAGCAGTACACTTAGAGTTGGTCTCAGATCAGACTACAGAGAATTTCTTATTGGCCTTAAAGAGATTAGTTGCAAGACGAGGTCTATGTAGGGTCATTTACTCTGACAATGCTAGAACATTCAAAAGGGCTGACAAAGATTTAAAAGAGTTATGGCAAAATATCCAAGGATCGAGTCTCACAGAGTTTTTCACTGACAAGGGAATCACGTGGAAGTTTATCGCTGAGCGAGCAGCTTGGTGGGGGGGATTCTGGGAAAGGCTTGTGAGATCTGTAAAAACATGCTTAAGAAAGGTACTGGGGAAAGCATCTTTGAGTTTTGAGGAGCTCACAACTGTTCTTACTGAAGTTGAGGCAGTGTTGAACTCTAGGCCTCTGTCCTATGTAACTAGTGATGCATTAGAGCCCCAGCCACTTACCCCATCTCATTTCCTAGTTGGTAAACGCTTAACTTCCTTGCCACCAAAGATTAGTCCTTCACCTCACCTAAATCAGGTTCTCACTGCAAACCGCGAACAGCTAGGTAGGAGGTGGAAATACCAACAGAAACTTTTGATAGGCTTTTGCAAACGCTGGCACAGAGATTATTTGATGGACTTGAAATCAGCCCACAGGGTGAACAGTCCTACTCCAACACTACTTAAAGTAGGAGATGTAGTTCTCTTGGGGGAGGACAATACACCCAGACAGACATGGAAAATGGGTAGAATTGTAGAGGTCTTTCCAGGCAGGGATGGTCTCATACGTTCATGCAATGTTCGTACTTCGACTGGTGGCTTGTTATGCAGGCCTATTCAGTTATTGTACCCTTTAGAGGTATCTTAAATGAAAGGTAAATCCTACACAGATGAACAGTTGTTCATCAGGTGGGAGGATGTTGTGACTTTTTTACACTTATGTTGTTCGGTATATTTGCATGATAAGTGACTGATTTACAATTATATGTTAAGCATAATTTACATGATGATTATTATTATTAATTGTATTGAACATGATTGTATATAATTACAAAGGTGAAGTGAAATA
>NW_015119627.1:0-2568 GCF_001443285.1 Poecilia latipinna
GTGAAAAAAAATATTTATGTAAAAGTTACATACTGCAGCTTTAATTTCACTCAGGATAGAACAGGTCAGGAGGGAAGTGGATTAGAGCTTCTACTCACTCACTAATCAGGTTAAGTGGTAAAAGGCACAGGGAACAAGTTAAATATATGAATACGTTGGTAATGTTTTTCCTCAATTCATTAAATGCTAGTGAAAATGAGGCAAACAGTAGTCTGTAGCTAAGCTAATTATGCTATCCATCCATCCATTATCTTCCGCTTATCCGGGCTCGGGTCGCAGGGGCAGCAGCTTCAGAAGGGAGGCCCAGACTTCCCTCTCCCCAGCCACTTCTTCCAGCTCCTCCGGGGGAACCCCAAGGCGTTCCCAGGCCAGCCGAGAGACATAGTCCCTCCAGCGTGTCCTGGGGCTTCCCCGGGGCCTCCTCCCGGTGGGACGTGCCCGGAACACCTCACCAGGGAGGCGTCCAGGAGGCATCCTTACCAGATGCCCGAGCCACCTCAACTGGCTCCTCTCGACGTGAAGGAGCAGCGGCTCTGCTCTGAGTCCCTCCCAGATGACCGAGCTTCTCACCCTATCTCTAAGGGAGAGCCCAACCAGCCTGCGGAGGAAACCCATTTCGGCCGCTTGTATCCGTGATCTCGTTCTATTGGTTCTGACCCAAAGCTCATGACCATAGATGAGGGTGGGAACATAGATCGACCGGTAAATCGAGAGCCTCGCTTTTTGACTCAGCTCTCTCTTCACCACGATGGACCGGTACAGCGTCCGTTTCACGGCAGACGCTGCCCCAATCCGCCTGTCGATCTCCCGCTCCCTTCTTCCTTCATTCGTGAACAAGATCCCCAGATACTTAAACTCCTTCACTTGGGGCAGGACGACCCCCCTGACCCGGAGAAGGCACTCTACCCTTTTCCGGCTCAAGACCATGGCCTCGGATTTGGAGGCACTGAGCCTCATCCCAGCCGCTTCACACTCGGCCGCGAACCGCTCCAGTGAGAGCCGCAGATCACGTTCCGATGAAGCCAAGAGGACCACATCATCCGCAAAAAGCAGAGATGCGATCCTAAGGCCACCAAATCGGATCACCTCAATACATCGGCTGCACCTAGAAATTCTGTCCATGAAAGTAATGAACAGAATCGGTGACAAAGGGCAGTCTTGGCGGAGTCCAACTCTCACCGGAAATGAGCTCGACTTACTGCCGGCAATGCGGACCAGACTCTGACACCAGTCATACAGGCACCTGACAGCCCATATCAAAGGGCCCGGTACCCCATACTCCCGGAGAACCCCCCACAAGGCCCCCATAGGGACACGGTCAAACGCCTTCTCCAAGTCCACAAAACACATGTAGACTGGTTGGACAAACTCCCATGCCCCCTCCAGGACCCTGCTGAGGGTGTAGAGCTGGTCCAGTGTTCCACGACCAGAACCAGAACCACACTGCTCTTCCTGAATCCGAGGTTCGACTATCCGACGGACCCTCCTCTCCAAGAACCCTGAATAGACCTTACCAGGGAGGCTTAAGAGTGTGACCCCCCTATAATTGGAGCACACCCTCCGGTTCCCCTTTTTGAATAGGGGGACCACCACTCCAATCTGCCAATCCAGGGGAAGTGCCCCCGATGTCCATGCAATATTGCAGAGTCGTGTGAGCCAACACAACCCTACAACATCCAGAGCCTTAAGGAACTCCGGGTGGATCTCATCCACCCCCGGGGCCCTGCCACCGAGGAGCTTCTTAACCACCTCGGCGACCTTGTCCCCAGAGATTGGAGAGCCCAACCCAGAGTCCCCAGGCTCAGCTTCCTCAACAGAAGGCATGTTGGTGGGATTGAGGAGGTCTTCGAAATATTCCGCCCACCGGCCCACAACGTCCCAAGAAGGGCGGGTAATCTGAACTGCTGTTTGGCCCATAAGCACAGACAACAGTCAGAACCCGTGCCCCCATCCGTAGGCAGAGGGAGGCTACCCTCTCGTTCACCGGGGTAAACCCCAACGTACAGGTGCCAAGATGGGGGACAACAAATATGCCCACTCCTGCCCGGCGCCTCTCACCGTGGGCAACTCCAGAGTGGAAGTACGTCCAGTCCCTCTCAAGGAGACTGGTTCCAGAACAAGAGCCATGCGTCGTGGTGAGGCCGACTATTTCTAGCCGGAACCTCTCAGCCTCACACACTAGCTCCGGCTCCTTCCCTACCAGAGAGGTGGTGTTCCACGTTCCAAGAGCCAGCTTCTGCAGCTGAGGATCAGACTGCCAGGGTCCCCTCCCTTGGCTGCCGCCCGTAACACACAGCACCCGACCCCTTTGGCTCCTCTGACAGGTGGCGAGCCCATTGGAAGGGGGACCCACATCTCCTCTTCGGGCTGAGCCTGGCCGGGCTCCGAGGGTAAAAGCTCGGCCACCGGGTGCTCGCCATCGTGCCCCACCTCCAGGCCTGGCTCCAGAGGGGGGCCCAGGTGACCCGCGTCCGGGCGAGGGAACGCCAGATCCAAAGTTGTTTTCTGTTATAAGGGGTCTTCAGGCAGCACTTTGTCTGGTTCCTCACCTAGGACCTGTCTGCCTTG
>NW_015119628.1:0-2567 GCF_001443285.1 Poecilia latipinna
GCAAAAATATGAAGTTGATCACTTCCAACAACCTACTTTAAGTATTTTTAAGTGTGATTTTTGTTTTGTTTGTTTGTTTTGTCCATTTTAATTTCCAAGGATTTCTACATGAACATATTTTTCTCTGCTTGTGTCTGGGTCTTTATGCAAATATCTGGTGTAAAGCAGCTTTTCAAAAAATCTCTGTGCTGTTCTTTCACCCAGGTCCACAACTGTTTATCTATGGGTGTTGCTGTTGGCTTGGGGAAGGTGAAACTCTTTCATGTCCAGAAGCCTTGCATTGGTGTTCTAATAAACAAGGACCTTGCCACTGGCTACAGCTCTGGTCTCCACCAGCATTTCACAGAGGTGTCAGGAGGAAATGGTTGGTTGGGGGAGTTTTCAATTTCCCAAAATGATTCCATGGGCTTCATGAAGTGGCTAAAGAGCCTGAAAGAACATCCAGATGTTGTTTCGTACTCCCTTCGACCTCTCTATCAGCTCGTGCCAAACAAGCTTCAAAAGAAAGCGGTGAAAGCTGCTATTGAGCAGTATTTGAAAGAAAATGCTGTGAAGAAATCACCGCAAGAGCCACACTGTGAGGGATCTACTCCTGATTTGTCCTCTAATTGCTGCCCTCTGCACGCCTCAAGGGGAACTCTATCAGTGACCATTGTTCGAGGCTGGGATCTCAAAGGAGATCCAGTTGGACAAACAGAAAGGTGGGTTGATGCAAAGGTAAAAAACAAAGACCTTATGGAACCTGATGAGCACACCTTTTATATGGCTCCTCTTTGTTCACAGCTATGCCAGGATGTACTATGGTTCCTTAAACCGCAAGACCCAAATCATCGTATCCGATAATCCTCAGTGGAACGCTGAGTTTAATTTGGGCAAGGTCAGTAAACATTATCATCACAGATTAGCTGAAAAAGCTCAACAACAGACACACTGATACATTTACGCTGCTGATGCAGCAGAATTCATAGATCTAATACCAGCATCTATTTTTACAAAAATAGACATTCATTTACCGGCAGTGAGGATAATTGGGTTTTTATGCATCAGTCTAGAGAGAAAGCTGATCTATTCTTTGGTGCCATCAAAACTATTTGTTAGCAAACATTTGATATTGGGTCAAATGTCATTTAATATCAGAAATGCATTGTAGTTTCAATTTCAACTAGATGATGTTAAGTTATTGATCATGAACTAATTTGTCCTTCAACTTGTTGCTCACATGAACCAGCAGCCACAATGACAAGAAAAGAGCACCTCCCTTTAGGCCCGACTCGTTCTTGTTTCGGTTCTCAGAACCAACCTGGGTGTCTGTGGACATGCGGCTCCCACACTCACTGCTCTGCTTAACCTGTTGTTGAGACAGGAAGTGCTGACCCTCTCTTATTGCTTTTACAAATAAATCATGAGCATAAAAACTTGGCTTTCCAAACTGAACAAAATGAACCTTCAATGTCAAACTAAAAACTTTTTTCCCAATTGTTTTCTCTGTCCTACTGATTGTTTATTTTTTATTTTTAAAAACCTGTTTGAAATAAATAAATCAAATAAGACAAATCAAAGTATAAAATGATATGTAATGCAGACAAACTGCATATTCTGAACTTGGGGAATGGACAATCAACTCCATTTCTAGATCCAAGCCAGGCTGCAGACTCTTTATGTTTTGGGATACTGGGTCAGCACCTGCATGAAAAAGTATTTGGTTTTACTTGAATAGACCATGCACATTTCATGGTGTTTATGGTCGAGTACAAATAAAAGTAAAAGCAGAAAAAAATCAGAAAATATTTGAACAGAAACCATTTTACACATATATTGTGTAAACAGACACAGCCTAGCTGATGTATTTCATATCTTGTGCTGTTGTGTTTTGGCTAACATTACTCTGCATTTATCAACTTTAAAACTGTTCAATACAGTTTTATTTTCTATATCACCTAAATAATTTGACTTTGAATGAGAAAATATGCATCTGAATGATCCTCCATTCAAATTTTCTCATGAAGGTTGACACAAGCCTGGAATTGAAGATCGAAGTTTGGGATGAAGACTGGATCCATGACGACCTTCTCGGAAAGTGCGTGAAGTACCTGAGCCCTGGCACTCACACTTTCACGTGCAAAGCAAAAAGAGGAGGCATTGAGGTTAAATACACGGTGACCTGTGACCCGTATCTGACTGGAGAAAAGTGCAGTCGTTATAAACCATCTCCTTTGTGACAAGAGATTGGTGAATTTTGGGAATGAAAGCATTTCAATTCATCATGTAACATTAACTCACTAAATCTGATAGAAAGTCACAATTTGTACTTAATCACTTAACTTTGTTAAAGACCTATCTAAATGTGTATTTATCACACAATGAAAAAATGTTAAGATTCTGTGTAACATTTAATCACAAGAAATAACTATGCTTTAATATATACAACCAGAAATTGTGTTCCCTTTAATGACAATAAAAATTTTGAAACTGCTACAAGTTGTTGACTTCATATATTTTTGAAAAACCTTGTATTAGTTATATGAACTATGTTTTATATCCTACCTTTGAGGAAACAGATTGTTATT
>NW_015119629.1:0-2566 GCF_001443285.1 Poecilia latipinna
TGTGAGGAAGAAGAGGGAGATATCTATAAAGAGAGACGGATTCACTACAGCACGGATGAATCTCACATCGGATTTTGGACTCAATCTCAGCTGCTGAATCACTCTGAAGCTAGAACTCATCGGCTGAAGAACATATACATATATCTCTATATATGTATGCATATACATACATACATACATATAAACATATATCCAATATATATTATTCAGTATTAATCATTATTTATTTGTGCCATTATTAATCTTTATTTATTTGTGTTTGTATAGTTATATAAATATGTATTTATATTACTAAATAATTTATTAAATAAATTATGAACGGCTGTGTGCTTTGTAATATGCTCTTGACACATCGATATCAGAATATTCCACTCCTATTGTTATAGCCACTAAGCATATTTAAATATGTGAACTATGTATAAAAACATACTTTAAAAACACAATTGTTTATAAATATAGCTTTAATAGATGTTTGACTATGGTTTCCAGTAACAAAAAAGCGTGTTATGATCGATTAAATGCGCTGATAGTCATTGTGCCTGCTAAACACAGAACGCTGAGTGGAGTGGTGGACCGCTCCAAGATGGCTGCCCTAAATCTCGTCAGCAACAATAGGCGAGAGCGGTCCATGAGGCGTCTATTCTTATATTATGTCTATGGCATATACCGTTGGTACCGGGCCGCGCAAGAAATAACTAAATATTTCCGTTTTATGCATTATTTGAGTCTGGAGGATCTTTTATTTTGAAAATCCTTTAACCGGATTCTCTCAGTTACTTGCGCGCCAACACTGAGCCTACAAGCAGCAAAATGAGTAAGAAACAGATCAGGTGTCTTTGGAAAGTGTCTTTGCAAAGGGGAAAAGGCCCAGAGAAGAGACAGGAGGATGAATTTATCCGGGACCGGTAGTTGAGTCAAACATTACAAGCCGCTCTGTGTAACATGCGGCGACCGGCTGCTAATGAGGCAATGAAGCTTCAAACTGCTTCACCACGTAGAGACCAATCACGTTGTGCTCAAGCAACACACCTCGGGTGTTATTGTCTCTCATCACTCCCAGATGGGACCGTCTCGTTGCAGAGAAACAAGCTCAGGCTCCGTTAGTCTTTATCGTGAGTTAAAATTTTCACGAAAGTAAAATGTTCGTTTTTGTGGCTCATCTGTATCTTATTTTGAAGGGATATATAAACGTTACCATAGCGACCAGAGTCAGAGCGTTTGGGCAGTGGTCGAGAGGAGATGAGTAGAGCTTGTGAGTCTTAAGTTTGGTTTAGACGGCAAGATTTAAGAATTGTCGGCTGATTCTCCAAACCTCTGTGACCACAGAGCTGATAAAAGTACAACAGGTTTAATCGATTCGTGTCTCCAGCCACACGGCAGGAGCAACACACCACACGAAACGATTCCACTCACGAACATCCCGATTCCAGAGGATAATCCAGTAAAACCCCCAATATAGCGGGAATTTAGAATAACCAAACACGGGTGACGATGTAGAAGCAATAGTGATAGTTTGTGGACTCATTTTAAGAGATAAAAGATGTAACAAAAAGAAAAGGCGGTGGATAAAAGACGACGGGAGCAGCCGCTCTATTTGCTGCACTATGATTTGGAGGTGAGTTATGTTTTTTCATAGTTAACATTTTTAACTGAATAAACATAATAAACATATATAATAATGACCTTTACATATAATAATAAACATTTCCACATATCATCTCCGATATCCACCGGACTCTCAGTTGCGCGATATGTCAGCTGTTTGGGATTCAGAGGTTCTTACGTCACCGCGCTTTCTGATTGGCTATCTGTCACATTCAACAGGTTGCGTTCTCGTTCCCAGTCTGGGAAAACCCAACAGGCTGCGATAAAAGGGCCAAGACAACCCAAATTGGGCATATTCAGGCTTTAGCGGGAACACCAACATGCAGAAGCCTTATCTGACTGTTCATCCCCCAACATCTCCCCACCCCCCCTTCACGCGACAAAATTTCCAAGTCTTGACCGGTCCGCGGTAATAAAAAGGTTGGGGACCACTGTGTGATGATCTGTTCGTGAACAGCATTAGCTTCAGTTCACACTCCAGACCAGATGGTGGCTTGATTGCACACTTTCAGTTATTTTGAAAAGCGCCATAGAAAGAAAAGAAGAAGAAGCCATGAGCCAGAGAAGATAACAGATGCTGTTCAAATTTGCCATTTTTACTCACAGAATATTGACTGAAAAATAGAGAGCCTTGATAATAGTAGTTTTGATAAATTCAAGCTTGTGACGTCCTAGTCCGAGTTAGACGACAACACAACTGGACAAGAACCGGATGGAAATGAAATGTGGGTCATGAAAGGAACCGTAGGGACGAAGGCTGCTAACGGGTTGCTAGCTGATGGTAAGTTTGCCTCAAAATGCTAATTATTGTAAGATGATTTATTTTTCCTTTTCAATTAATATGGTTTTATGTGAGATAAAACCACATAAACATCCCCAGGTTATTTGCTGGGGATGTTGCATGGATGAGTGGGGGCGCTGTGCCTTCCAGAGGATAATTTCTTTCTTCTTCGAGGGTTTT
>NW_015119630.1:0-2563 GCF_001443285.1 Poecilia latipinna
TCAATCAAGATTATAAACAGAAAAAGACAGATGCATCCTGGAAGGCGTGCCATGTGCATGCTGGAGGAGAGAAAGGAGGGATGCTATGCTGGCAGCCCCATTCATAGCATCATAAAACAACATGGAATGATACACTTTGAAAATATATACAAATACATGAAAACAGAAATTAAAAATACTTCTACAAATTGATGGGCTGTTATTGGTCTTACAGTGTATTACAATAACATGATTCAATATATATATACATTGATATCTTCTTTACTTAATATCATGCACAGTGATGTAATATAATAAAATTTCTAATTTTTTATAAAATAAATGTCTTTTTTTCATTCTTAATATTTGTCAGTCTGTTTCATTTGATTAGGTATTGATCTTGTTTGGGCTTGTTTGAAGAGTTCCATTTTCAATGACAGTCCTATGCTGCCATCTAGTGGAGGGTTAGGGATATAGGATGAAACCCACTTGCACATTAGAGCAAACAAAATAAACAAAAAATGGTAGGGGGACAATCTTGGTACAGATAATATGTGGAAGGGGCCTAACATACCCTCCAAGTTTGGTCAGTTTGGCTCCTTCCCTTTACACAGCTGCCATTGACCTCCATTCATTTGAAGAATTGCTCACTCAAAACAACTTCACAATTATAAATGCTCTTTTGACCAAACTTGGTTTTCTATGCTCCCTCCAACCCTCTGCAGGGCCCCACCACGTTTGGTGGTCCGAGCTAAAGACTCCCATTAATTTTTCTGCCTAGTCAGTCTGGCTAGGAATGTCCTAAAGTTTTTAACTCTAACCTCAGTGACCTCTTACTTCAATTTAGCCAGATTTTATTAAATTTTTATTTGTTTTTGAACTCTGTTTTGGAAATAAATCACACTTCACTTTTAAAATCTAATCTCTGAGCCTCTATTGGATAAAGGATTTGCTGCTCTGAAGACTGGACTTTGGTTTTAAGCATTTACTCTTTTAACCATGTTTTTTGATTTTATTTCTCTTCAAACTCAGTTTTTAAGACAGAAATCACAGCTCAGATTCCATTGTCATCTCTTGAGTTTCTGCTATGTGCCAAAAATGTGTGTAAATGCCGTTCTGAACATCAGAAATTGTCTTTAAAATGTCTGTCAGCATTTCTGCATTTCCCAGAATGCATTGCATAGTGGGGCTTCAAAATCTAGCTTGTAGTTCAACTGTTTTTGCTGCAAACCTTAATAAATCATATACTGTTGTGATCAGGATGAGCTCAGCTATTGAACTGGATGACTTAGAATGAACTTAGAAACATGTAAAAAATCAGCACCATGACTCAGAATGGGGTGCATTTTGTTGAACTGCTGCCTGCTGATCATAGAGGACACATCCCATGGTGGCAGCTTTGGGTAAGTTAATGTGGTCATGTACCTCTTTTGGCTCACATAATACTGAACATTCTAGAGGTCTTGCGGTGTATGATGGCACTAGAATGACTCTTTACTCATACTGGGGTGATGAATCCCAGCAGGTGCCTGGAGACCTGGAAGGCAGCAGCTTGGTGCAGTTGGTCCAAGTTCTCCTTCCTTGAGAGGATGGCTGGGTGGTCACACTTTGCTATGGCTGCTTTTGTTTATCCCTCTAGGTGGCACTGTGGCATGGGGGCTGTAACAACATGGTGGAAATCTGCTGGTGCACAGTTCATGTTGTCTAGCTTGGCAAAGGTGAGTCAGTTCCCCACCTAGCAGATCGTCGGCACTCAACCCAGACCAAAAGAGAATCAACGGAGAACGCTTCTGCTTCCTGGGCATGCTAGTTCCACCTTGCGGTGTTAACGGATAGCGTGTTTTTGAAACCAGGGGCCCGGTACGTATCAGCCTTCCCAGGTTCCACCTATAGGAACAGCACGTGGGAAAGGTGACTCTAGGACTCAAGAGTCTTAAATGCAGTCCAGTCTTCTATGAGCAACAGCCTCACACACACATGTATGCCAACTGGTATTCTCTCTTCAATCTTACAGCTCAACTCCCAACTGCAAAAGGAATTGATGTTCATTTCAGGAAATCTTCAGCTTAAAGGTCTGCTAAACAGTCTTAACCTCCTAAGATCTGAACTCCTTTATTATTAAATCCTTTGATTTTTGCAATCATTAGGTCCTGATCAGCTCATAAAATTTGTTTTACATGATGTAGTTGAGAAAAATTATGTCCACTCAATTTAAATTTCAGACAACATTCTCACAATTGATGAAATCCAAAACATTTATTTAGTTTCTGTTCACATTAGCATTATTTGAGTTCAGAAACACAATGATGCACAGTAGTTGTGACTGTTTCAGCAATGTGGCCCATTCAAAGTACTACTAACAGATATGGGAAGACATGGGTCCCTAAAAAGTAAAATCCCTCAAAGTAAATTGTATTGCTGCTGCTCTAAACAGTTTTAAATTTTTTAAATATGACACTTGAAACATTTAATTCAGTCTTAATCTACTTTAGACTATTTTCCCCTTATGGGATCATGCTAACACTTATCTGTAAACAGCTTTGTAACAATTGCAATCTGCCTGTAAGCAGAGCACCTTGCAAAT
>NW_015119631.1:0-227 GCF_001443285.1 Poecilia latipinna
CAGTGATGGTCTGGGGAGCCATGTCAGCTGCTGGTGTTGGTCCACTGTGTTTTATCAAGGGCAGGGTCAATGCAGCAGCTATCAGGAGATTTTGGAGCACTTCATGCTTCCATCTGCTGAAAAGCTTTATGGAGATGAAGATTTCATTTTTCAGCACAACCTGGCACCTGCTCACAGTGCCAAAACCACTGGTAAATGGTTTACTGACTATGGTGTTACTGTGCTCA
>NW_015119631.1:5077-7640 GCF_001443285.1 Poecilia latipinna
GCAGCTATCAGGAGATTTTGGAGCACTTCATGCTTCCATCTGCTGAAAAGCTTTATGGAGATGAAGATTTCATTTTTCAGCACAACCTGGCACCTGCTCACAGTGCCAAAACCACTGACCATGGTGTTACTGTGCTCAATTGGCCTGCCAACTCTCCTGACCTGAACCCCATAGAGAATCTGTGGGATATTGTGAAGAGAAAGTTGAGAGACGCAAGACCCAACACTCTGGATGAGCTTAAGGCCGCTATCGAAACATCCTGGGCCTCCATAACACCTCAGCAGTGCCACAGGCCTCCATGCCACGCCGCACTGAAGCAGTCATTTCTGCAAAAGGATTCCCGACCAAGTATTGAGTGCATAGCTGAACATAGTTATTTGAAGGTTGACTTTTTTGGTATTAATACACTTTTCTTTTATTGTCGGATGAAATATGCTAATTCTTTTTTAGATAGGAATTTTGGGTTTTCATGAGCTCTATGCCAAAATCATCAGTATTAAAACAAAGACCTGAAATATTTCAGTTGGTGTGCAATGAATCTAAAATATATGACAGTTTAGTTTTTATCATTACATTATGGAAAATAATTAACTTTATCACAATATGCTCATTTTTTGAGAAGGACCTGTATATTGTGTCGCCATACTTATATGATTACTATGACTCCAATGTCAATGTCATTTCTTTTCTATCTTCTACGCCTGTAGAATACCACTCCACCAACTACACCAACAACAACAAAAATACATCCACATGAGGCTCCAATAGTGACGCTTTCATTTGAACCAGGCTTTTCTAGAAAAGGATAGAAAAAGAAAATAAAAACTCAACTCAATAACCAGTAAGAAACTTTTGACAGTAGATGCTGTTGATGTATTTTCTGTCTTAAATTAAATCATTGTAATTAAATAAAAAAAGAAAAATACTACAAAATGCATGTTTGCTGACTGACTAATGCCACTTAAAAAGGAGAGTAATATTTACACTAACATCTTCATTTATTCAATATATGTCTTTGTCTCTATATTCTGTAACACTTATTACAAATATGCAATAGCTTTTATTCAATTTCTTCTCAAGACAATTTCTGCATCTGACCACTATTCACATTTAATCCGCTCTGTACGCTCTGAACAAAGCAGACACATTAAAGATATAGAAAACATCGAGCTCGTGCCACTCAATAAAAATATTCAGTGACAATAAAAATAATTGAGTGAATTTCATACTCACTCTTCACGCTGGTAATATATAAGGATAGAATAAGGCAATAAGGAAGCAAGGGATAAGGGTGTTTATCTATCTGTACTGGTTGATTATTAACAAACATTTTCTATGTCTATTTAAGTAAATATTATGATCACACTAGCAATGTTAATTTCTGGGTTAATAGGTCAGAAAGAAAATATACCATTTTTAAATTTTACAAATCCAAGGGAAGCACGTTTTATACATTTGGGGTGAACTCTGACAGAATTGCTGTTCCATCATTTTGTTCAAAATTTTGTAAAGACTAAGCGTATGTTTTCACCAAACTGTAAAATGTTTTTAATTATGTTTGCTACATACTGTATATAAAATCTAAATCTTTATCAAATTGTTCTGACGCCACTCACGTTTTTACTCTTTGCATGTATGAACATATTTTAACACAAGAGGGAGATGTACGACATTACAAAAACTGTGAAAGTCCTGTAGCGTCATAGCACGCTTCTCCATTACACCATTTAGAAAACAGTGTGTGAACTGATATTCACCATAATACATTTTTAGGTTAACTTTTCACTCTGCTCTTCTCAAATACTTGTTGAAATTTTAATAAGTGGCTATGTCTTTTAATTGGGATTGTTTCATTTACAGATGAGAATCTTAAAATGTGTATTTCTTCATGTTCTGAAGAAATTCAAGCTGGTTAAAAATTTCTTTTGTTATGGCAATGTAGTTTAGCTACAAAAAGAGATATCTAAATAGTGACAAAGAAATATTTCCTAACAAAAGCATCCTTCCAAAGTGTTATAGTCGATTGAAAACATTGATAAAAAATGACTGTTTATTCCTCTCTGTCTACATGAAACATGCTTCAAAGAGACTGAAAATCAACCCAACTTATTTCATTGAGCACTTTTAAGTCCAGACAGAGCTCTAGACATAACTTCTTTAAATTGGGACCGTTTTTAATTATTATTTGTGTGGCATTTTAATTGTGTAACCATTTGTAATTTGTAATGAATCTTTGATGCCTCTTGGCCAGTAATCTCTTAAAAATAGGTTTTTAATCACAATGGCCTTTTTTTGGTTAAATAAAGGTAAAAAAGGAAATAATAAAATAAATGAGAACTCACTGAGATTTTCTCAGCAGTCATAAAAAATCCATCAATTTGAAATGATGTATTTTGAATATGAACAGTTTGGGATGTTTTTAGTCACAGACTGTCCTCTCTTTGATTTCTGGCATTGTACTCTTTGATTTAAATCATTTTAGAATTTCTGTTTCTTCTTTCTTTTAAATTAGCTACCAAAGCTACACTATGCAGGGTGGTTGCAGCTGCTACAAGTCCTCCTA
>NW_015119632.1:0-2559 GCF_001443285.1 Poecilia latipinna
TTTTTATGTATCTAAAAAAAAAAAAGGGAAAAAAAATTTTTTTTTTTTATTTAAAAAAAAAAAAAAAAAAAAAAAAAAAACAGAACTGCTTTCTTCCCATTTTTGGGGAAATTCAGCATTTGCATATTTTCTCATAGAGCATCTAAAATATTTGAAAGAAGATGCAACATGGGAAACTTGATGCTCCTTGACTCGATGCCAGAAGCGCCATTTATTTTCCTTAGTGCTGATTGGCTGAACCCCCCCCAAGACTGTAGATGTCATGCTTTGCTGTGGTGCTTGGATGATTTCCATTATCTGTAATAATGTATGTTAACTTATATTTTGAACTATTAAAATAGGCAGTTTTAAGATGGGTTCTCTAGTATCCAAGTATTTCATCTACTTGTGGGCAAACCCGCTCCCAAATCTGCGCAGTCCAAAAAAAAAACTTTGAGGTTTATTCTGCTTTTTTGTTTCGCTTCCTGTCATGCATTAAGTTACGGTAATACCAGGCATCGCAGCATTAATGTTTGTGATGAAAAAACGTGAACAAACGTGTGTGTTTCTATAAAACTGATCGCACCGCTTGATTCCGACTTATTTCTGCCGTCTGTTTTCTGTTTGATTTTTCAGGCTGGCCCACCCGCTTACAACCCACTCTCACTCGGTGTGTGTGCAGCCGTGGCAGGTAAGCAGCAAAGGTTTATGAGTGTGTGTGTGTGTGTGTGACTGAGTTTCTCCTCTAATAGATTATCGATGCACTTCTGGGTTGGTTGGCTTCAGCAGACAGTGGAAATGGGCCTGGGCTCCCCCGAGGAAACAAGATATGCCCAATACAAACTCCTCACAGCTAACACACACACAAACACACACGCACACCAGGCGAGACCGTAAAGCGCATTTCGCGCAGTCGAACACACACACTCGCGTACAATTAGACACACCACACACCTGCTGGGTTTTCAGAGAAAGCCGAGCTGCATTCTGCCTGCATCTAGAGATGAAAGGAGGAGGAGAGGAGAGACGAGGAGGAAGAGGAGGAGGCAAACAGGGAGGTGTAGGACAAAGAAAGGGAGAGCAGATAAAGAGGAAGAGGAGGAGCGAGTATGAAGAGTGACAGCCAACTCTTCCACCTCTCCTCCTTTCTTGTGTCCCGCTCTCCTTTGTGAGCAGATGGGTGGCGGTATCAGATAGTAATGAAAGCCAAAACAGGAAGAGGGGAAGAAAAAAAAGCCCATAAAAACACACCGGCAACACACACACACACACCCACACACACACTTTTCACTCCAGCACACAGGAGCAACACTTTACATCCATTGTTGCTCCTGCTCTGGTTTTTACGTTCATGTCTGTGTGCGGCGCTGCGCTGCAGGCGTATCCATGTCAGCCCTGAAGAGGAGCTGAGAGTGAAAGACGGAGGGGGAAGCTGTCCAGACGGACAGTGGGGACGAGAGAGACGGAAAGCAGAACGAGGGGACACAGGCGGAGTCTCTGGGTCAGCGAGACGCAACCGGAGACATGATGGAGAGTTTACATGCCTCGGTGGCTTTTGCCCTTTTACACCTCGTTACATTTTAACCACAAACTTTTATCTTACCGAAATATTTGCGGTCACACCAACACAAAGTAGCACTCAAGCTTTTTAGCAAACAAAATCTGAAAATGTCACGTCTGTTTCTTTTCAGTCTCTTTTTCTCCGATTCCCTCAAATAACATAAATTGAGCTTCAGCGGTCAAGGCAAGTTTATTAAGATAGAACGTTACAGCATGGATGCAACTAAAAGCACTTTACATAGAGAAGGAAGAACATCGCATTGCAGCGGCAAAATACAGGAAATTGATGTTAGGTTGAAAAACAGACTTCAGTTTATGACAAACACACACATCTCTATGTATTTGTTGTTTTGTTTGTTTTTTGTTGTTGTTTTTTTTAAAGAAATTACAAATGATAGAAAATATTTTCGAAAACTTGCTTTTATTTCAACCAAAGTCCAGCCAATTTCAGACTGTAAAACAAGATGGTAGCTCGGCTGAAGGACACAAACTTCAGGAGTGACTTTGTGAAAATAATGGAGATTAAAACAAAATAAAATAAACAAAGTGGAAGACGTCCACACATTACCACATGCAGACAGAGGAAGGCAGCTAAAAGGAGCAGAAACAGAAAACTTGACTCTTCCTGGCTCATCGGCAGCTGCTCATGCCGCTGTGGCTCATAACGAGGCAAACCTCAATTTAGTGGCACCCGGATTAAAATACTTCCACCCTTCAGACAACTTCAGCCTTCTGGAAATGTTGGCATTCAGGACCCAGCTCGTTAGGCTGCAATCAGATGGCTTTTCCGCCATGTTTGTTTTGAAAGCGTAGCACTGATTGAGCGAGCTAACGACTGGACGCTGCTGCAGCGAAGCGACGCGGCACAGTTTTTTTATACGCGATATTAAAAAAGAGATTAATAAAAAAAAAAAAACAATGTCATTGAAGTTGACGAGTTATTAATCAGTCGTCTTGTCAATTCAAATTGCAACAACCAAACGTTTTGCGAAAACCTCAGAGGTTTGTTTGAGAGCAAAC
>NW_015119633.1:0-2555 GCF_001443285.1 Poecilia latipinna
ACAAAAACTCAGATTCACATCAATGCCTTTCTTTACAATATGAAATATTTGTTTAAAGTCGCAGTATTTTTATAACCACATACAGAGTTTTGTTCATGAAACAGGTTGAAATGTCTGTTCAGTGGACAGGAAATAAAACCCACCAACTGCTGCTGCTGCTGTGAAGTTTGTGTAAAAAGGGAAGGAAACACACAGCTATACTGAGAAGCATAAAACATGCTGGTGTCATTTATGTGTGACAGATGTAACTTCTTCATACTTATAGATAAAACAACGTAGAAACCTTTCTGATTAGCAGAAGGTCTGGATGTGAGGATGGAGAACGCTCTGCTCTGCATGCTGGGATTTTTCTGTAAGTTCATCACTGACTTCATGTTCAATGATCAAAATGTTTCTGCATGAAGGAAAAAGAGTTCATCTCTATTTGATCTGTTTCTCTGTCATCTTGACCAGAAGCGATGTGTGTTTCTATGATTAACTCTGACCAGAGGTTTTATATAAATGCTTTTTGATTTTCTCTCCCTGCCTTTATTTCTAAAACCAAAGTAGTTTTACCTGAAATGTTGCTATTGTTCAAATGTTTGTTGTGAATTTTTTCTGTCAGTTTGATCGTATCTGATCAGCTTTTATTCTTCATTGCAGTGATCAGTGACCTCATGTATGTTTATGCTGATGGTGAGAATCTTTTCTTTTTTAATAGTTATTTTTCAGTGTCTCATACATAAATAACTAACCAAATAATTATACCTTTTAACTGAATATATATATTTTATATTAGTTGTAGTGGTTACATGATCAGAATAACTCAGCAACATTGGATTCAGTTTTGTTGAATTTATACTTTTAAGCAAAAAATACTAATTGCAGATTAGGTTGTTTCTCCTTTTGATCATCTCATCAGGTCAGAGTGAGTAAGAACAAGAGATCAGATAAAGAGGAAGTAGAAACGACCTTATCAGTAAAAAAGTCATCGTCATTCTGGTTTCAAGCACAAACTGTTCAATGTGTTTATTCCTGGTCTCTCCAGTAGTTACATGGAGTTATCATGTCCATAAGAAGCTTAAAACTGAACATTGACATGTGAGGAAACTTAGAGGAGAAACATTTGAGCTAAACCTGAAAACTGAAAGCTTTTCTCTCTTCAGCGCCATCTGTAGGCAAAAAGTTCATGTGGACAATAAAATTACTTATTTCATTTTTCTTTACACTCAGATTTATTAATCTCATTAGTTAAATGTTTTGCTGACCTGAAACATTGAGTTAATGTTTTTTTAATTGTAAAGATGCAGTTTTACTTTTTTTTATAATTCCAAACAGGAACAAAAATCAGCTGCTGTTATAATGGATTAGACTTTCTTGGACAAGATCAATATTTGACTATTAATTTCTATATTTAAAACTATTATTGTGGCATATTCTGTCCTCTACAGAATCAGTTTACTTTAGTACCCTTGAAACGTGAAAAGTTTCTGAAAATTATTTTGTTGTGCTTCTTCATCCTAACTGACCTAAAAGACAAAATGACTAAGATACATTCAGTGATTTAGTCATTTCTTTCCAAAAATCTGTAGTTTGTTGGATAGACTGTATTTACCATTATTTTTTTTTTAAATGGTACATTTTTAAAATGTCCAACTTGTTTAAGACTTGCTCTGGATTTAAAAGTTAAACTGATTAGTCACATTGTTGAGAAATCTTCCAAATATAAGTGATGGTAAGTGTTTTATTGTTTTTTTTTTTTTGTTTTTTTGTTTTTTTACAGAAACAGACGTCACTCTTACAGCAGACAAAACAACCATACCAGCAGGGGGCAGTGTGACAGTGAACTGTAATGTGGAGAAACCTGCTGGTTCATCATATGAACTCTGTAGACGAACCTCATCCACAGGTCTGACTAAATCAGAGTTTAGGTCAGATGGAGTTTTCAATATAAGAAAAGGAGGATTCTACAGCTGCAGAACTGAAAATAAAGAAAGCTTGACTTCGGAGAGTAAAGAAATCTTAATTTTTGAGAAAGTTGAGTTTAAATATGCAATTGACATGAAATAGCAGACTTTCTGAGGATTAATTTAGATCAGTTCTTAATTTTTAACTTCTGGAAGTTGAATTTCATGAAATAAATCAAACTCATTCATCTTCTATTTACGTTTCAGGCACTTTCTAGTTTTTAATTTAAGGATGATAATAGTTTCTGTTTTTATTGCATTTTTTAATAGTTTCCGGCACAGCCTCAGTGACTCTGCAACACAGCTGGTCTCCGATATACAGAGGAGAGACGGTCACTCTGAGATGTGAGATCCAGAAAGATGAAGGACCTCAGTGGGCGTATTATTGGAGCATTAACAGTGGAAACCCTACACCATCCAATGAATTCAAGATCAACACAGATACTGAGTCCTACAGTGGAGAATATCAATGTTCGGGTAGAAGAAACAATCAGCTAACAGAATGGAGTGATGCCTTCAGACTGCCAGCTTTATGTGAGTCAGACTGATCTGCATTCATACTGAGAATGTTCTGTCTTTAGTTTACTGATCTACATAAACAAACCAGAA
>NW_015119634.1:0-2554 GCF_001443285.1 Poecilia latipinna
TTCTCTACTTTACAGAGATCAGTCCCTCCACCTGCAGAGAGAAGAAGGATGGAGAGATCAGATCAGTGAGTGTTTCCAGCCTCTCCAGCAGCAGTCAGGAGAGGCTTCCATCCAGTAGATGGTTTCCAGGCTGCAGTCAGACTGATCTCAGAGCTGTGACCAAGATGAACCTGATCAGTTGTTTCCTATTTAACTGAGAGAACAAGCAGATCTGAGATCAGATCTGCTGCTGCCACAGTTTGATGAATGTCTCTAGACATGTTGGACGGCTGGACGCTGGAGTCCAGCTGGACGTCCTGGAGAGATGGACACAGCAACAACACATCTTCACACCAACACAAACACAGGAACACAGCAAGCTGGCTCCTGGTTGGCTGATTGCTGTCTCTGTGTCCAATCAGGAAGCCTGAACCATTCTCCTCCCACTGAGAAGCTTTACTGGGAACACTGGAGCTTTGCTTTGATGCTTACTGGGTTTAGTTCAATATGCTAACAGCAGCTGGACTCACTACAAACATTTACTTACTGTAAAGTCTTTACAAGATCCTTCAGCTGCTGAACATCTGAATCCTTCAGGTAGTTTCCTCCCAGATCCAGTTCTGTCAGACGGAGGCTGTTGGACTTCAGAGCTGAGGCCAGAAAATCACAGCTGATCTTTGACAACCCGCATCTGAAAAACCTGAATAAAAAAAAAAAGATGAGCTGAAGCCAACAGGATGCAGGTGAACCAGTCCAACAGAACCAGTTAAAGATTCTCATGAATATTAAAGCCAACAAGCTGCTGCTTCAATAAAGACCTGCTGACTTCAGAACCACAACCAGAACCTGGTACTGGGTCATGTTGTGTTGGAGGATTTTAGCCAGTAAAATCATTCCAGGTTCTGATCAAAGTGTTGAAGCATCAATCATTGATTATTGATTTGTTCCTGTCAGATTCCAGGATTCACTTTTCTAGACTGGGTTGAATGACCTTTGACCTGCTTGACATGAGGGGGATTTCTACACACTGGGGGTCCGAATGCTGTCCTGTTCTGACCTCAGATCAGAGGGTCCAACTCAGTTACACAGAGGGACTAAATTAAACTCTGGATCCAGGAACAAACTAAGAAAATATTTATTAGATCAGAAGATATGAACTTTGATTTATGATCAATTATAGATAATCATTCACAGAAATATCAATAATTATATAATTATAAACCTCAATATTTTCAGTCCGCAGCCTTCAGTCTGTAGAAAACCACAGAGCTCCTTCAGTCCAGAACCTTCCAGGTTGGTGTTGAACAGGTACAGTTCTGTCAGATGGGTCGGTTTGGACTTCAGAGCTGAGAACAGAGACGTCCAGCTGGTCTCTGACAAACTGCAGTTCTTCAATCTGAATAAAGAATAAAAGATGAGCTGAAGCCAACAGGACGCAGTTAAAACTGAAATATGAACAAATAAATAATAAAATGTAGAAAATTAATTTCCCTGAATGTAAAAGAAACATGATGAACTGATTCTAACATCTGATCCAGTCAAACATGTTTAAAGAGTCCAAACCAGCAGAACCAGAACATTTGATCAACAAAGAAACTCAAAGTTTTCTATGAGCAGCAGTCTGGATGAGGTGAGCCATTTCTGCTGGTTCCTGATCATCAGCTGGAGATCCAACTTGGTAACCGGATCAGAACCACTCAGTTTATTCATGAATGGCCTTGGGTTCTTCTTAAAGCTGCTGAAAGCCGATGGAGGCCATTATTTCCTCAGGAGACGTGACCTGATGAAGCTTCATCACAGAGACGAGGCTCCAACCGACTGACAGCTGTCAGACTGAAGAGGACGGTTCCTCTCTGACCCGGCCCAACAGAACCACAGCTTCAGGACAAAGTGAGGAACCTGCTGCTGCTGCTGCAAACCTCACTGTCATTCAGCTCATCTAGATTTGCTTTTCTACAATCAGTCACTTCTTAGATGTTTCATTAATGATGATTTGAACTGGTCAGTGTTTGTGGCTCGAATCTGGAGGAACAACATTTCATTCTGGATGTAAAGATGAGAATCAGAAATGAGAAATAAAACAATCTGAATCTTTATAAACCAAACTGAAACATCTCCATCATTAATTAACTTCATTTGAATTATTTTACTCAATTTGTTCATCAGTCAGAAACATTTTAGAAACTGAAAAACAAAGTTCAATAATCTCAAAATCAGAAATAAGAAAATAATTCATTTATAAGGTAAAATGTTTTAGAGATTTTGATTTGACATTTAAACAGGTTGTTTTAAAATATATTATAATAAAATTATTAATTAAACTAAGGATTAAAGTATCAATGAATGATTTTATTGTATAAATAGAGAAAACAAACCTCAGTTCCTTCACTTTACTGACTGAACTCTCCAGGATCTCAAGCAGATTCTTCATATCAGAGTCTCCAATGTATTCACCTCCCAGTTTTCCCAGTTGGATCTGACTTATTTCCAGTTCAGTCAGATCTGGTTTGGACCTCAGAGCTGAGGCCACAACTTCACATTCAGCCTTACTGAGCTCACAGCCACCAAGTCTGTG
>NW_015119635.1:0-2550 GCF_001443285.1 Poecilia latipinna
ACCTTTTAACTACTAATATATGAAAGAACATTTCCTTTTTTTTTTTACCATTGTCTTGGTGAAATAGTTACATTGAATTATAACTTATTGTAAAAGAGGTTCAGTATTTTGAATGCTTTGCAGCCTTTGTGGCAGGGCTGATAGTTGGTAAATTTCTCGCCAAATGATACAAGCCTTAAGGTATAGTGATGGTTACCCTAATGCTCAAATAACTGTATAACTTTTTGATCATTATATCATGTAAATGGATTAGTGCAGTGGTTCCCAAACTTTTAACAATGGATTAAACAGTTTTAACTACTGATAAAAGTGACAGAGGACACAGATATGGGAAGTGCAGAAGTCCCTACTGTATCAAATTGACAGAGGAATAACAGAGAGTTGGCCATTCTAAGGTAAAAACCCAGCATATACAGCGTTCATGTTTGTTTTGTTTTTTTTCATCCAGACGGCTTCCCGTGCCCCCCCTGCAATGGCACAGCGCCCCCTCAGGGGGCGCGCCCCACAGTTTGGGAACCTCTGGATTAGTGAGTGGGCAATTTTCCACTATGTCCTATCCACAACCCCAATCATGTCCTCAGTGCACGCACAGATCGTTTTACCAGTGACCCTGCTGTGATTCTGTCTGCTGATAATAAAATGCAAAAGCTAAAAGCTGCCTGTATGAAATGATGATAATAACATATTTTACAACAACCCGAGAAGTCAAATCATCAACAAATGAGACACAGCATACTGTGTTTCATGTTAAACAGTCACTTAACGGGCTGACACTCATAGTAGCCTCCAGCTTGTCTCCATGGCAACCCTGCGAGGATTGTTGGCACAGTGATTGTTGGAGCCAGTGAAATGCCGGCCAGGTGTGAAATTACCTCAGCGCCCGGTGCCACATGGAGCGTGAAAAGTGTTTAGCAAATGCAACGTGGCTAAAGGAGAGACATCACCGCCTCTTCATCAACCTCCACTACCACCCCTTCACCACACACACACACACACTCAAACAAGTACATTTCCACCAGAGTAGGATTTTTAGTGGACTTTCCAAAGACAAATTGAAAGTAGACTTAGATGTAGGCATGGTTGTTCTGAGTAGTGGAAAGACTTTTCAACAGAGAAATGATCGAACTGACATCTTCATTCTGCTGCTCTATCAGCTTATTGCAGTGCTGGGTTCTGTTGTTTCATTCATTCACCATCAAGACAAAAAGTGATATGTTTGATATATAATACTGTTTACTGTAGGCACAGTATTCCCATGTTCACACCATAGTGTTACCAGTAACTGCTTTGTTTACAGTACAAACAGTATAAATATATGAAATAATATTGCATTAAAAATAAACCAGAAAGTCTCAAAAGTTGCTCTCAGATAAAAGCTGCAGCACGTAACTTCTAGACAAATATGCTAAAATTGTTGCCATGTCACACAAGAGTAATTAACAGCACTAAGACCCTCCTCCTGGCTCTGATTGGTTGTTTCTGATTGAGCAGATATTTCTGCAAATGGCAAAATCACAGTGGGAGGAGGCGGAGGAGTTTTTTTGTTTTTTTTTTCACAAATGGAGTCTTAACAAAAGTTCAGTCTGGAAGACTCTCTAGTTACACCTGCCTCTTCAATCAGCGCCTCCCTCTCTGCAACCTGGACCTATCAGTGCCGGTCCAAGCCTCGCTCCAGCCAATCATCATTTGGGCTTCAGTTTAAAAGGACCTTCACCCATGGCCTCCTCTGCTCACCAGCTGCGATCAAACGCTTTTCGGCCTCGATCATCCTGGCACGCATTTCTCCATGTCCGACTCAGATTCTCCTCCCGGCTTTCCAGCCACCTCCTTGCTAGACCCTGACAATCCTTCCTTCCTCCCCTTGCACTGTAGCGCTTGCCTGGCTTCATGCCCGGATTCCCCGTCTCCTGCTTCCGTCCTCAGGAAAGGCATCACACTCACCCCAGGTCTTCGGTCTCCCCAGATCGCTTCCCTCGCCGCCCTCCTGTCTTCCCGGGACTCCTCCCCCCACCCCCTCGCTCGTTCTCCCTCGCCACCTCCGATCAGGGGGAAGCGAACCTGCAAATCCGCTGATCCACCGGCCAAGCGACGCAAAGGATGCCCCACCTCTTCCCAGTTGGCTCAGCGCGCTCAAGGCCCTTCTCTTCGCCCGACCCAGGATTTCACACCTCATGCCCTGGAACCGACCCAGGGAGGTCCTGGTCCTTCCTTGGTTCTACATACCCAACCCCCTCCTTCCTCAGCTCAGCCGCAACCCCTCGCCGCCACGCTCACCGCCTCCGTGGACTTCAGCGCTCCTTTACCTCACTCTCTGCTCTCCTTCTTCAGATCACTACCGGCATCGCCTCCACGTCATCAGCCCCCTCCACTGGCGCTCTCGTCACTCCTCAACCCGCCCTCAAACCTCCTGCCATGGTTTTCACCCTCGCCAACGCCCAGCCTGCGCCACCTATCGGTAAGTCTATCTCTCTTCTTTCCTCTTTTCTCCCACTCAATAAACCCACTGAGTTTTCTCCCCTCCCCATTCTTTGTTTATCAGGCTCGTCATAT
>NW_015119636.1:0-2547 GCF_001443285.1 Poecilia latipinna
CGCCACCTGCCAGGTGAGCCCTCACCTTGATGTGTAGCTCGGGATGCTGGTCGAAGTAGTCGAACAGCTTCTGATAGTTGCTGAACTGTGCGTCCCACTCCCCGGACTCCACGAAGCGGAAGTCGTCTCCCAGAGGAACCAGCAGCACCGAGGAGCGGAAGAGGCGGGACTTCTGCCGGTACTGGTCCAATAGGAGCAGAGCTCTGGGAGGAAGAGGAAGTCTGGTGTTCAGCCTCCTTCCTGGAGGCGGGGCATCACCCTTCTGAGCATGCTCAGTAAGAGCCACGGCTGCACGGTCAACAACGCAAAGCAGGCGACTAGAGAGGATGTTGGCCATTCAAAATAAAAGCCTGGTTCCATTAACATTCCTCTTGACCTTGCCAGATATTAAACATGAGGTATTTAAGGTAATGAGGTGTGTGGCTGTGGCCCCGCCCCCTGCTCACCTCTCCTTGATGTTCTGCTCTGTGATTGGCTGTGGCGGGATCCTCCAGGGACAGAAGACCCGCCCCCCTGGCAGGCGGTGGAAGTCGAACTGGCAGCAGACGGCCGGGTTCGGGCCACAGGTGTGTGGGACATCGTAGCTGTAGAACGGCATCATGTGACATGTGATGTCACTGCGGGAGGAGGAGTCTGGAATACAAGAAGTGGGCGGAGTCAGAACCTGAACATCATCGCGCTCAGAGTCTCTTGCCCTCTCTCACCCCAGCTCTGTCGCCATAGAAACTCCAGCGTCCGTTGCTGGGCGAAGTGCTTCTTGACAGAGTAGTGGACCCTCTGGATCAGCATGTTGCTAAGCCCCGCCCCCTTCAGCAGGTACGTCATGGAAGGGGAGTGGCCAAAGGGATCGATGGCCCAGCCGCTGCTCGGCTTCACGCCTACAGACAGACAGCGTCAGCGACGGGGGGCGGAACCTCAGCCGGGCAGACAGGTGAGCCTTACCAAGGTGAGTCTGCAGCCACTGGTGGCCCTCCATCAGCTGATCCAGCATCGCAAAGTAATGAGAGTTCGCTTCATCCGCCATGACCCAGCCGCCTGTCACCAGCTCCAGCTGCCCCGCCCCCACCAGGCTGGCCAATCACAGAGCAGACAGGAAACACGTGACCACAGTCGGCCAATCACAGAACAGACAGGAAACACGAAACCACAGGTCGGCCAATCACAGAGCAGACAGGAAACACGTGACCACAGTCGGCCAATCACAGAGCAGACAGGAAACACGTGACCACTTGGTCAGCTGACTGAAGATGAAGAGGAGCATTGATGAAGGTTACCGTCTGACCAGCGCCCTCTTCTGGTCGTCGATGTCATTCCACCACTGGGAGAAGTAGCTGATCTCAGCCCAGATCATCTTCCTCCTGGGACCAACACACCAGCAGAGAGCGTCTGTAGCATGGCAGCTGTTAGCGCTCACCCAGCAGAGGCTACTTCCATTCAGACGCTACTGATCTGATCAGTGATAGGCTGACACCGCGAGCTTAGCAACCAGGGCCGGTCAGTTCTGGACCAGTCTGCACCACTGGCCTACCTGCTGTCCTCTCCCAGTTTGACCAGCATGTTGTCCAGTATGTGTCTGGTCTGGTCCTGGTAGTAGCCGTCGAAAGTCTTCAGCCAGCCTGAAACATACAGCAGTCGGTCACTTCACACACCTCGGGCTCCACCTGGAGGCCCGGCTCCGCCCACTCACCTGGGTCGTTGTGGGAGTGGGGAACCAGGAAGAGCTCCAGCGGCTGCTCCGCCCATTCGTCTCCATGGTAACTGATCTGGAAGCCCTGCTTCCAGGCGCCGCCGTCGGGGTTGTCGAAGGGCAAGAGGTCGTAGACGTCCAGCAGCTGAAGAGCAAACAGACAGTTCTAATCGGTTCTGATCGGATCAGCAACTGGCCAATCAGATCACACATCCAGGTCATAAACAGCTCTGAGCACGCTCAGGTCACCTGCACTCCATCGGCGCCATCCTTCATCTCTTCGGCCTTCCAGCAGCCCGGAGGCGCAGCTGCTTGGTTGTGGGCGGAGTTTGAGCTGACGTTGGCCCCGCCCCTTCGCTCAGGTGACTCTCTAACCAGCAGAGAGTCCCGCAGCCGAGCGACCAGCCGGTTGTTGTCCACCAGGAGGCGCTCCAATCTGTCGATTTTCAGCTGGAGGCGGGACAAATCCTGCACACAGACACCTGATTGGCTGACTGAGTCGTGACCAGCCCAGACCGTCACAGAACCAAGAACCTACTTCCTCCACCTGGCCGACAGGTGAGCCCCCACCACGGTCAGGCTCCGCCCCCTGCATCAGCTCCAGCATGCGGTACAGTGACATCACAGCCAGGCAGAAGACTCCGCCCACTAGGACCGGCAGCACCCGGCCCCTCTTCATTGCTATGGGAACCAAGAGACAGCCAGGTTAGACTGGGCAGGTGCATGATGGGAAACGTAGGCAGGAGAAGAACTCGACAGCTCGGGACCAGTTCTGGTTCTGATTAGAATTTCCAGAGGGTGGAATATGTAAAACACTAGAACTGCACGTTCAGGAACCAGAACCATGTGGAACCAGAACC